>NC_135531.1:199317020-199617229 GCF_045843805.1 Urocitellus parryii | reverse complement strand
TACCCGGTGAGTCGGCACTCCCTCCTCTGAATGTGCTATCTCCTTGTCTTCATGAAGCCTATCATGCTTGAAGACTTGTCCTCTGGTCCTCTCCAAGTGGAGGTTGGGTATTTTCTCCCCAGCTTAATGTAACTCAGAATCAAGAATGAGAACACTCATTTCCTTGCTCTTCGTTGTCCCTTTAACACCATTGCTTTTCCTCCTGAAGTTCATGTTTTGAAGGTCATGCCATATGCGTATGCCACCTGAGACCTCTCTTGATTTTCTTCTTCCTCCCATTCTTCAGCAATGTGCAGAGATTTGTAATAACCAAATGGACGAACCATTCTATATCTTGGCCTCACAGTTCCTAGTTCTTTTTGTTCCTGATAATTATTTTCTCACCTGACCTCATCAAGATTCCTCCATGACCTTTTCATCATTAGCATGCACATTACCTCCAAAATATTAATTTAGTTGTCCTTTTGCCTACCACCTCTTATGTTTTAGCTCATTTGATGTATTACACTTATGGAAGTATTTATTTTTTCCTTCATAAAGACCAATTCACTTGCTAAATAAATCACTCTTTTCCTGTATCTTTACCCAATTTGATACTCATTAGATATAAAAATTTATTATTGTACTTACCCCCTCCCAGCAAAATTATCCTTGTCTTTCTCTGTCATACTATTGTGGGAAAATTAACCCTAATGTTAACCCACTTAACCACTGAGACACATCCCCAGTCCCCCTCCCCAAATATATTTATTCTTTTAGAGCTAGAGTCTCACTGAGTTGCTTATGGCCTCACTAAGTTGCTGAGGTTGGCTTTGAACTTGCAAAGCCAAATTTAAGTGACCATATTCTCTGCTCCTTCTTTATTCATTCATTTGTTTATTCATTTAGCACATTTTCCATGGAGTGCTCACTCTGCTCCGAGCCAGAAATAGAGCAGTGAGAGCCAGTGATAGAGCAATGAACAAATGAACCCAAGTTTTGTGAAGCTTGTACTCAAACAGGTAGATTTCCCCCCAGAAACCCCCTTTCTATATTATTAAAATATTTTCCTTCAAAAAAAATTTTCCTTCATTTCTTTTCAACAAGAATATCTAAAATGATCTTCCCATTCCCCCTTCTTGGCTGGGTGACCCTGTCTACCATCTACTGGGAGAAATAAGGACAAATCAGAGGTATTTTTCTTATGTTCCCAGCATCTGCCTACAAATTCAGCTGTACACATACACATTTGTCTTCCTTCCACATACGTGTGTTCATTGTACATACATATGTATGTATGTGTATGTATGTATATATTTTCCCTCTTGTGCTCCCTTCTTGAGGGCTTGATTTCTACAGTGATTTTCTTCTTCATATCAATTTCCTTCTCTAATCTAGATTCTATTAGCAGATGAGTGCTAAAAATCTTTCACATGGAGAAAAACCTCTACCGACTACATGATCTTTCCCTGTTCTTATCTCTGCACTTCTTCAAAGCAAATTTACCCTAACACTTTTCTATTCAACCTCTATCTGTCCATGACTTCACCTCCTATCCATTCTTTGTGCTTTCCGATCTGAATCTCATCTTCTCTTCGCCATTCAAAGGAGTCTTGTCATGAGGTACACCCTTCTTTGGTTTCCATGAAAGCAGAGTCCTCTAGGTTTCTCCATACTGTTCAGTACTCTTCCCCAGTCCCTGTCAATGGTTCTGTCTCCCTTATTCCTCATTGAAATGTTAGAGTGCTCCTTGGACCAGTCCTGGACCACTTTACCTTCTGTATCTCTTTGGCAATCTCATCATTTCTATGGCTTTAAATTATATCTCTACTTTGACTTCTCCTATGAGGCAAAAATTTTATGGCTTACTCAAGTTGTTCCCTTGGATACATGTTACACATATAGTCATCTCCAACTTCATGCATTTGAGACAAAAGTTTTTATTTTCCTCTGGATTACAGCATCTTAGACCAAAGTTCTGAGACCTCCTGATTCCTTCCCCTTCTTAATCCTTTACAACTAATCCATCAGGTTGTGGGTTTTTTTAATGTTTATTTTTTAGTTATAGATGAACACAATACCTTTATTTTATTTATTTTTATGGCGTGCTGAGGATCGAACCCAGGGCCTTGGACGTGCTAGGCTCTACCCCTGAGCCACAACCCTAGATCCACCAGGGTGTATTTTTGATCTTTCTCCAAAAGTTTTTTCTAACTCTTTCATTTGTTTTCCACCTCCATTGCTCCCACCCTTGCCCACAATACCATTATCTCTTCTTTGGATAGTGATTCTATTTATTTACTTATTTTTGTTATTGGGGATTGAACCCAGGGACCCCCACTTAACCACTGAGATACATCCCCAGTCCCCCTTCCCAAATATATTTATCCTTTTAGAGCTAGAGTCTCACTGAGTTGCTTATGGCCTCACTAAGTTGCTGAGGCTGGCTTTGAACTTGCAATCCTCCTGCTTCAGCCTCCTGAGATGCTGGGATTGAATAGCGTTTTGATTGGCTCCCTTTCTTCCATTCTTACAGAATTATAATCCATTCTATAAGAAGTTAAAATGATCAGTTAAACCTCTAAATCAGATCATGTAGTTCCCCTGATTACAATGACCCAAGGCTGTCAGCATTAGAATAAAACCTAAATTCCTTGTAATTTCCCTTAGGGCCCCTTTCTTTCTCTTTGGGCTATTACCTGATACTCTCTGTGATTCACTGCATGCACAGTGTTCTCTGTTGTGTATCGTAAAAAGAGTGAATGAGTCCATCTATGCACTTCAGGGGGCTTTTCCTTGGAAGGTTCATCCTTGGTCTCCTCACATGTTGCCTTTGTATTTGATCCTGAAATTTCCATTCTAATTTTAGCCTCTCTCAGAAAGGTCTTGGCTATCCTTTCTATAGTAGATGTCTCATCAACACTTTGACCCTCCTTATGTGATCATCTTTATTTTCTGAAAGAAGTTATTGCAAGCTGAGATTAACTTGCTAATTTATTTAATTATGTTTTCCCATTTCTCTCAGTAGATTAGAAGCTACTAGAAGGCAGTGACCTTGCCTCATTTCATCTGTTCTGTTTTCCCGTTATCAAAACACTGCCATTCTTATGTAAGGCATATAGGTTGAATGAATGGATGAGATATCTAAGTATGCCATTGGAGAACTTATTGGTAAAAGGAAATGTGCCTACAAGAAGGCAGGAAACAGAAATCAATTTTGGAATTGTAAACGTATGTTCTGAGGAGTCTGGTGGAAAGTATTATGTTACCTTTTTCCTTTTTCAAGTAGAATCCTTTGCTTAAAAATTTAATTAGTACCTTGCATTTAAAAGAAGGAAACTGCATCTGCATATATCAGCATGCCCAGATCTGAAAAACAAAGTGAAAAAAGTAAGTTTCAGAATGCTACATACAATACCCATTTATAAAAATGAAAAAACTACATTAATACATACTTTGTCTATAGCATGCAACTTATGTGGTAAAGGTCTGAACCATTGACTTTCTGGAAGTTTCCATGCTGTATTCATTATAGTGGTCACTTTGGAGGTATGAAGGGAATGGAAATCAGGCAGAGAACAAAGGAGACTTCAATTTTATCTGCAAAGTTTCATTTCTTTTATTTAAAAAGTCTGAAATAAATTTGACAGAGTGCTAACATTCTGCAGTTGGGTGGTTTGATGCATGTTTATTATATTTTTCCTTATAATTACTGTACTTTAGACATTAAAAAAATGAAGTTAAGGGCTATTATATACCTGTGGTCTCAGGGGAGCTTAAGGAATTGATTCATAAAATATAATGTCTTTATATTTAAATCAGGGGTTAACTAATTCAATTTGGCATCTATCTTTATGATTCTTGGGTGGGCTCCCTTCTGGCTGGCGTCTGTTTTTGGGTCAGACTGCAGTGGTGTGGAATGTAGAAATAGGAGGGAAAACATCTGTGCACTAATTCAAATATCTCTCCACTGTTTCTTTGGGCTGCTTTTTTTTTTCTTTTTTCTTTTCTGACATTAAAGTGGCAAAAGCAACAAATGGCATTTATTGGGGCATATTAAATATTAGGGATTCTCATGTATTATCCCATTTGGTACTCAATATAACTCTTTGGAGTGGGTGTCCTTAGCCCCCTTTTACAGCTGAGAAGACTGAGATTTTGAGATGATTTGTGCTAGGTCACAAAGCTAGTGGATGACAGAGGCAGGAGTAAAAGCTAAGTTTATTTTTTCCTAAAACTTGTGGGTTTTCTATTATACTACTTTGCATATTGCATCTTTAACTTGTAAATTTTCATTTTCTTCTTTGTTTTGAATTTAAAAGCTGCCTTCCTTTCACCCAAACATTTGGTCAATGATCTTTATCTTCTGTGAAAGTCATATTTTTGTTGGGCTGAGTTTCAACTCATAGACTCAAAGCAATATTGTTTAGCATCCCTACTACACACTGGAATTTAATGATTAAAGAACAGCCCCAAATTTTATTTTGTGTGTCTTAAAAGAGTTTGGGAAAAGTTGTGAAGTGAAAATCAGGACAATATAAAACAACGAGAGTAATATTAAGGATTGTATGCATAAAATTTCAGATTTGGGCTTACCAACCAAAGCTCAGCTTTGTAAAGTTGTCAAGATTCTTCTCTCAGGATTTATTATATTTTTATGTTCCCCAAAGCAGCTGGACAAATTCTCTGATGTGGATTTGTCAAATGAATTATATGTGCCTGAATATACCCCGTGTTGGGCCCTGTTCTTCCCCTCACTCCTCACCTCCTGCAACGTTGACCTTCCTCACATTATCTGAGGTTCCAGAACCCACCCTCCACTACTCACCCCAGGTGCCACTCCTGGTAGCTCCTACTGAAAAAACTCTCCCTTGAAATACTAATTGTACTCATTATCTACTGGTTGAAAGGCAAACACAGGCTACTGAGTTTATGTATGTAAAAATGTCAATGAACTATTGAAAAAAGCAATGGATTTTGGTTTTAGAAGGTCTTTCTCACTCATTCCCACAAGGTGAGTCTGTGAACTTTAGGCATCATCGTATAAAAATAGGGGAAATATCTCTTGAGAAATGATCTTTCTTTGTGTCTCTCTTTTCTTTATTGTAATTCTGGAATTCTTACCATTAGGGAATACTATGAGAACCCTGAGCAAGGTGTGAAATTGTTTCTTCTGAAAGTGTGTAGACAGCATTCCTCTTTCAGTGCCGACTCTAGAAGAGCGGTTTTTGTCATAAAGGCAGGTAACGAATACAGTTTAGAACATAATAAGAGTAGGCAGCATAAGATGCTTTTAAAAGTGTAGGCATGATATTAAAAATATAAGAAATAAAATTTAAAAAATTGAGACATGGAAATCAAGAACTTGAGTTACTGGAAAAAGCAGATTTTTGCAAGAACGTGGAAAAATGCATGTTTTCTTATGTTGCTCACACATCATTTTTGTTGGATTTGTCAGAATGTCAAACTGTGGACTTTAAACATATGTGTATTGACCAGAATAATAGTGATAATGGCAGCAACGACAATGCCACAGACCTCTTCATATCCTTTCTTGGGATTTTGAAAGAATGTTAAAAGCTAACCAAAAAAGTCAGTTTCATGAATATAGAAGTTGGTTATACAAGTCATTTTTGTGCTCACCTGGGAGAGTGGATTTGTTTGTAGAAGTTTTAAGTAACTCATCTAAGGATAAAAGAGATTATATCATAAGAAGGATAATTTCGGAAATTAAATAGATCTTTGTGATCTGTGTGTGTGTTTGTGTGTGTGTGTGTTTGTGTGTGTGTGTGTGTGTGCGTGTGATTCTTTTATAGATTCACTTGAGGGTCACCTTGTGTTGGGGATAGCAAGAATGTTCTCAGGCCTTGGACTTATGTAGAAAGGTAAACAGAGTTACTCTTTGTTGTTAAAACGCACTGTGGTGCAACTATTCAAGAAGTTCCTGACACTATAGACTCATCCAAGGATCTTGGATAGTTGCTGGTGGTCTCCATTGATTCTTGCATACCAAGTTCATTTTGAGAGTAACTATCAGTCTCTATATCCTTCTTCCATTTTGTTCATGAAAATGAATTTATCCTTTATATTTCTTCAAAGTTCTATAGGTTGAATGAAATAGTTCATAAGAGGCACTACCTCTGATATGATTTTATTTTACCTTTAGTGTAATTTCTAATGCTACATCTAGAGAACAGAGATGTTCATGTATCTTTCAAAAGTATTGGTGGATTGAAATGTATATCACAAATTGCCTTAAAATACTCAAGCAAAAAGAGGGGTAGAAAGTTGAAATAAGTTTAGAAAAATGTTAGTACTTGTAATAACTTGATAATTATTACACTGGTCTATCTAATTTTGAGTATGCATAAATTTTCCTCTTGCATTTTCTAGGTAGAACTAATCTATGAAAAAATTTTTCCTCATCAACTATTTAGTTTTTCTGAAATACCGTTCATATAAGAAAGTTAAGTGCTTAGTTTGTTTCCTTAATATATTAATTTTCAGAGTAGTGTGTTTTTCTAGTGATTTCTTTTTTCTTTTAGGGACTTCTGTTTCCTTCCTTGTGTTTGTATTATTACCTAAATTTATAAGTTATATTTGATCTCTTTTACTCCAATACAATTATTGTACATTGTGGTGCCCAAGTGATAACATCTTAAGCTGGGGCTGGGGTTGTGGCTCAGCAGTAGAGTGCTCTCCTAGCATGTGAGAGACGCTGGGTTCTATCTTCAGTACCACATAAAAATTAAATAATAAATAAAATAAGGGTATTTTTTCCAACTACAACTAAAAAAAATAAAATAAAAAAATAAATATCTAAGGCTGGTGGGAGTTTCTTCAAGTTGGTTCTTGTGTTCTTTTGATATGTTTCCATTAGTCTTTGCTGGTTCCTTGTCTTTTGGCACAGTGAGTTGTTTTGGGGGTCATCTTGTACTTTTCCTATCCTAAGACTTACAATCCATTATTTTTTCCAATATCTTAAGGTCTTTTAATCCAGCCATGGAAGTGTCTACTTGTTCTAACTATAGTATAGCACACTCTGCAGGAAAGTTTCATTGCAGTGATATTGGTTAATAGAAATTCCGTTGGAAGATTCCTTTGGAAGAGTTGCTGCCAGATATCATAATTCATTCTTATGACTGTGGATATAGCTCAATCTTTGCACAGATACCACTTAATATTCTAGCAAGTACTTGCCAGCCAGCTATCTCTTTTTAACTTACTCAAAACTTATTTTGGCTTCCAAATCCCCGTCTCTGATGAGTTCTGGATGCATTAGGTTCAGTGGACTCACTCTTTACCCTTTGAATGTTTCCAGTGCTCACCTGTACTCATAAAATAATTGGCTTCTCAATTAGATTTGATTTAGCCTTTTTTCACCCAATGTCTACATTTGAGAGTCAAAATCAAGCATCATCATCATCATCTTCATCCACAAGCTCATCTTAATACCTGGACATGACAGTGATGGTTAAGAACAAAAGGTCGCAATTGGGCTTGCTTGCCCTCTCAGGCTCGCCACACATGATCTCAAAGTCTCTTGTGCTCCCCTCCACCGTCCTGTGGAGTGGGTATTACTATCTGCATTTTACAGATGAGCACACCACAACTTAGAGTAGCAGGCTGCTCCTTGGGAGTGTTGCAGGGGAGTCTCTGAATTCAAAGCTGGCACCTTCAACAATGGTGCAAGGCTTCCCCCATTGCTCAGAAACACCAGAGATACAAAGAACTGTAAGACATGGTTTTTCTTCTTAAAGAACTTATAATCTGAAAGGCAAAGACAGGATTTTCACAGAAAACATATATTTTTTTCTTATTATAAGAAGCCTATGAGAAGAGATATGTCGTTGTTTTCCTTCCAATCCATCTACCTGGTGTTGCCAGATTAATTTTACTAAAACATTTTTGCTCTCATTACCCCCCTGCTTAAAACTTCAGAGGTCTCCCACTGCCTACAGGATCAAGTCCAATTCTCTTGCTTGGCATTTAAGGGCTTCCAAAATTTGGCCCTTACCTATCTTCTCATGTGTGAAATTTGACTGTGAAGCTGGCATGTGAACCTGGCATCCAAGCCAAAGGATATGTCTGGTTCTCTATGCTTTTGTGTTCTAGGAATTTTGTCACATTAAGAGTGTCCTTGATTTCCTTACTTCTACCTTTTAAAAGATGATCCATAAAACATGCAATGTCAACTGTCTCTCTCCGTCCTTCTTGACGGAACTTTCTGTCATAGCCGAACTGATCTTATTCTTCAAATACATCTTTTTTTAACTCCTGCCCCTGGGCCTTTGTTCATGTCATACCTCTGCCTCAATGTCCTTCTTTCTGCTTGTCTTGACTGTTCATCAGCCCCTCCTGGGCTCTTGGAGCTTCTCCGAGTTTCTTTGTGCCCTTGTTTAACATGATCTCATTTGAAATTCTGTAGAACGTCTTGTCTGTATCAATTACCATATATAGTCTTACATTATCACTTATATATTTTTAAAATTATACTTGGGTTTTTTCTAATTATGAAAGTAACAAATGTTAAAAGCAAAAATCTTGGGGATGTGCCAGGAAAGATGGGAGAAAATTAATTGCCAATAATCTCACAACCCAAGGATAACCACTGCTAACATTTGTTGTGTGTGTACATACATGTTCTAGTATATAAACAGCAATGGCATTATATTGCACCTATGTTTTTTAACCTGGTTTTCCTCTTAGCCAATTTCTCTTTTAATAAATTTGCAAACTGATTTAAATGTCTCCGTAATATTCTATTATACAAACATTCACTTGCTTTATTATTCAATTTTATGTCACTAGGTATTTATATTTAATTTCTATTATAAATAGCATTTCAGTAAACATATTTTGGATAATACTATAACACTTCTTTTCAATTTGGAAAAGCTAAAAATATTTGTCCAAAGGTAGACATGGAAAATGACTTCCCAGCTCAATTCCTTTGGGCCATAATGCATCCTTTCTAATCTTTGAAGTAGTTCTCCATTTTTGAAGCCATCCTTGCCTACACTATAGTATGATTGCAAGACAATTGGCATATGGTACATGGTTAAAAAGTGGGAGTTGTTGTGATTTTTATTTTTTATTTTTTTTATTTTTTGCCTCATGCCTCTTTAACTATGGTGTGATCATAAATCTCAGAGGGAAAGACTTGTCTCATGGGGCCTGTGTAAAAACAGGTCCTCATGTCTGTATTATACATAAGTGGTGCTTCAGAACCATTTGTTGATAATGATGAATGATGCCTCAACTTTCACTGGATATTGCTGTGTAAAAAGTTACTCTTAGCAATACTCCCATGTAAATCCAAAGCTCTTCCTGTGCCCTAAAGACGTTAATCTTTTGTCTTCTCATCTCAATGTTCCTTTTTGTTGATCATCTTAGTTTTCTAATGTTCCAGTTTTCCCATGTATCCTTTACTTTCCCATGATTACCATCTGTGTTGATGGGCCCTCCCCAATATAGACCTGGTTTTCACATAAGGGGCTCGGATGATGCATGCTACCCTCATGTGATGGTATTTCTAGGGCACGAATGCATGGCACTGCGGAACACATCTTTGGCTGTGCTAGCCAGTTCAAAAGCCAGCTTCACAGCAGAATTTCACACATGCAAATGAACCATTGTGATCCTAGTCATGAAAATTCATGGAATGGTGGCTAGTTCAGTGTGGATGACCTGTCAATTTGGCAGCCAATCATTTAGTTAAACATCCAAATTACTGGCCAGTTACTCAGTCTAAAGCTAGTCTTCCCGCTTGTTACTGGGTTCTATGTAATCCTATTAAAAGCAATGACATTGCCTTTGATATGTGGCAGCTAATGGTGTAGAAGTGCCATGCAGGCACAGGACATGTGTCTGGCACAGTTTACATGTGGGCATTGTGAGAAAGGACCACTGTGTTACTATTGGATTTCTCCTTAAAATACACAATATCTCTGTTGAATAGCAGGCAAAGTATTTTAATTTCATGGGTGCTCCTATTTACTGTTTTCATCAGTTTTAAATGGAAGTTCCTCTCAGGACTAAATCCTCATTTTCTGATATGTACTAATTGATTTTTTGGGGTCTGTACTTAACTCCTTGGATGAGTCTATAGTGTTAGAAAGCCCCAGAGATTTCCCAGGGCCTGGTAGAATTTGGGATTTGGTTGAAAGTTACCTACATGTGGTTATATCAGACATAAAGTAATAGTATTCGTAAGTAGAAAAACGAACCTAGAATAGCAATTCTTAATCATGGGCCTCTTTTGAGAATATAATGAAAATTCTAGACTTTATCTCCAGAAAAATGTACAAATAAGCTGGAGAGTTCTGAAATCTGTCAAAGTCCAGGGGTCTAAAAACCATGAAATCTGGGCTAAGATTTCTGCTCTGGATGTGAGGCTAGGGTGCAGGAATAAAGACAAACAGAGACACAGAGTAGGAGGCACAGGGATGGAAAAAGATAGACAAAGAAATTGAGATAAACTGCAAGACAGAGAGTTGGAGAGACAGAAAGTAGATGTGACTGCAGTTCTTTTAGCAAAACTTAATTTCCCAATACTGAACCCAATTAGGTTCTAATAAACATACTTTCATATTCATAATCCTGAGTTCATCTGACCAATAAAATCTCTCACATGAGAAACATGATATATCCCCACACCTGAGGGCTATACCTACAAGAGTAGGAACTGTTTTTAAAGACAGTAGTATATAGGTTCAAGGACCATCTGGCTTGTAAATGCATGTACTGAAGAAAATTGATAAGATAATTGTAATAAAGCAATACTGATTAGGAATCATTTTGTCTTATGCTTTCCAAGGAGGTTTTAATATAGGTTACCATAGTTTCTTCTCATAACAGCATCTTCTGTGAGGTGGGACAGAAATTGCCAAACGTATTTTGAACTTGAAATTGAGACAAAATGTGTATGAGGACTTGCCTGAAATCATGAATATGCAGTGAAAAACTGAATTCTGGAAACCAGATCTCCTGGTTTTGATGGAGAGTTGGGTGAGAGTTGGGTGACTCCGTATATTCCTATTGAATATAAAACTCTTACAGCCACATGCAATGTCCTTGCAATTCCCTAAAATAAAACATATAAATTGAAAATAATGCTCCTAAAATGGGACTAAACAATGAAATCATAGGAAGTTAGAGCATAGAAAATCATAAAAATGAAAAGCTGACCTGCTCCTATTAAGGAAGAGGACCTAATCTAGAGGGCTTGAGCAAGGACCTTTCTCTGGCCCATGGGATGCATGGAGACACTTAAAGTGTCATCTTGTGAGTACTCCTTCTAGTGCCTTTCTTGTGTTCAGGAAGGGAGAAGCAGGATTTAAAAGCATTCATTTTGTGCTTTATATAATTGAGGTGTACAATGATTTGGCAATAATTTTGAAAAATCAGGTGTGAGTCAAATCCAGTTGTCACCTCAGACTATGTTTGGAAAGTCTAAAATTTCAAATAGCATTTGTCAGAAGTTGTTTTTATGAAAAAAACGTAAAGTTCTGTACATTCTGTTGGCCTGGGAAATTTCACATGTCTATAACGAACATGGCAGATTAATTGCTGTGCTTCCTAGGCTATAGTAGGGATCCCTAGGCTAAAATAGGTAATATATATATATCAAAGATGGGCATATACGTATATATCCACACCTACCCATGTGATTTATATATATATACATATGTATGTATAGAATGTGTATAAATGTATATATAGATACATAAATATAAAATTGTGATCATTTATAAAAAGGATTAGGTCTTTGGGTTATTTAAACCCTCCTCATTTATAACTCTCTTTTTAAGAATTATTTAGCTATGCAAGATATCACCATATTCAGTATTTTTTTTAATAATAAACATGTCTAGTCAAAGAAGGCATTAATGAAGCAATTCCCCAAATAAAACAGCCCATGATATCTGAGTTGCAGCAGAGAGAGAGTGTGGTCTTTGTAGTTTAATCAAGATCACAAGACTTGTTTTGAGCGTCTGTCATCTTTAATTTTACGGCACTTCATTTCAGAGTAGGACTGCCAGGGTCACATGCAATTAAAACACAGGCAAGATTTGTCTTGTGAAATCTTAACATAAAAAGTAATGTGTTACTCCATTTTAACTTTTCTACTGAACTCTGTGAACTCACTAATTACTTTTCCCCCCTCTTGTCACCTTTTTGATATGACATGTATTTTATAGAGGAGATAGAAGTTTGGATTTTTTTTCATATCATGCATATGATTGAGGATAACAAAATTAAACCAGAGAAGAAAGGAATGCGTTTCTCAGAAATACATTTTTAAAAAATATCTGAGTACTCCAGCTTCAATTACAAAGAACCTCATGGATCAAATTCTAGGAAATAACTGTTAATCTGCTTAACTAGGGCAGGTAGAAGTGTAATAACGAACCAGAGATTTTATAGAGGCCAGGATCCTGAACGGGAGTTTATTCTCTGGGGTGCGGGCAAAACCACTTTTATGTGATTGGCTGTGAAAAGCATTAAAAGCCAGCACCACTGTGGGGCTGCGGAGCGTGGGGAGGGTCCTTGCATCACAGTGATCAGTAAATTGCAGAGACCCTTATTAACCTTATTGATAAGGAGCTTAGGGAAGTCCCATTCAGGCTGCACTGTATTCCTCTTTTTGTTCTCTTGTCTGTCTCGGTTTACAATCCCAGCTGCTTTGTATGGAAGGCCTTTATGCTGCACCTCAAAATTCAGGGTGAGTAGCTGTGCCTTTAAGTTAGAGCAGGCAAAGGAGCGGGAGCCAGCTCCTGCACAGGGGGCTCAGGGTCTATTTAACTGGTGCCGTGGACACCTGGAGAATGTTTGAAAATTTTGTGCTTAAAGAATCTTTTATATTGCTCCTCTTTCAATGCAGCTGGGGTCTGTAGGGATCAGGGGATTATTTTTGATACCTGTCGAAAAGAGTTATGTCTACACTGATTTTCCATCCCTCACTACTAATTAACCTTATTGTATACAGGAAACAGTCTATTTAATACCTGCATTCTTTCTGTAATGCCAAGTAAAATGAAATCCAGTGTGAAATCTAGTTAGCGTTTGCCTTTTTGAAGTCATTTTTAAGTTTCCAGTTTTAGTGACTGTGACCTCAGAACTGATAGCTAGAAAAATAGTGAGCTCAAAACCAATTTCGGTTTCAATGGTCTTCTTCATCCCCTCCAATTTAAAAGCTGCTGTTCACCTGGACTTGTGAGGATACTGAAGGAATGGGACATCCTGAGCTGGACAATGCTTCCCCGGAGTCTTCTGGGTTGATGGCTCCCAGGGTTGTAAGGCTTCCCTGCATACTGCCCAGAAAGCTGCCCCTACTCCATTAACACGGTTTCTGTCCTCTGCAGCTGAACACCTCTTTCCCCTTCCCTTCAATTACAGAGGCTTGAATTTGACAGACACATCCTGGCAAAGTTGTACAGCAGCAAAGCAAATAGATGCGGAAGGAGAGGAAGGAATCTGAGCCCAGGGTAAGATGCTAAAGGAAATTCCATTGGTGGAATGTTTGTGAGGGGGAAAAAAAAAAGGTAGGGTCTAGCAAGAAAGAGCAGAAATTAAACTGTGTAAAATGTCACCAAATGATGTGGAAAAATCCACACGTCTTCAAGTATGCTGCACAATATGGACTTAGAACACATTTTGCTAGTGATGTGAGAATGGTTAGAGCAATGGTTATAATCCTGCTCTGAAATGTGTGTGTGTGTGTGTGTGTGTGTGTGCGCGCGCGTGCACGCGCGCATGTGTGCATGTCAAGTAAACTTGTCAGCTTAAATGGTGCCAGAGGAAAGTGAGAATTTTCAGGCCAGTGCTTTATATTTTCCAGATTTCTTGGCTTTTGAAATTTTCATACATTGGTCAGAAAGACTATGCTCTATTGCATTTATCTCACATGTAAACCACACATTTGAAAGTGCAAGAAAGGGGAGTTAGGATGCCACTGGGTATCACAGATGCCTGGACACTTGAAGATCTGAACCAGGACGTTTGAATTTGCTGTCAGACTTTTGGGAGTTAGTTGGCAAATCTTACCATTTCTGCTGCTGCTGCTGCTGCTGCGCTTTAGGAAGGAAGGATTTCTTGGGGGCTTAGACTTCAGCAGAGGTAGATGAAAGGGTTTCTGTTTGATGATCTTTTTTTTTTTTTTTTTTTTTTTTTGGTGGGACGATGAATCAACACAAATACCAGCGAATTGGCTGCATATAAGACACTGCATTTAACTTGATAGGAAACTTGATGATGGATCACATTCATATTTAATGTTGCTTATGTTCTAGATGTTTGTCTTGGTTCACTCATCCAACAAGTGCTCACTGAGCACCAATCACGGTCACAGTGTTGCCACTCACCATCCCTGCTTTCTTTGCAGTCTCCTACTTGAATGAGGGAGTTTTCTTTAGAATCCAGCTGATTGCTTGATAATTTTGTGGACCCTGGCACAAAGCAGCAAAAATTAAATGCTTTAGTCTATAAGGTGTGTGTGTGTGTGTGTGTGTGTGTGTGTGTGTGTGTGTGAGAGAGAGAGAGAGAGAGAGAGAGATTGATTCTGCCAGATCTCTCACCAAGACAGCTAGATATCTTCATTTTGACAACCCTACTACAGAAAATTGTCATCTTTTTGTGCAAGATGTTCCTGTAGTCTCAAGATTTGAGTGATTCGGGATCACTCTCTGGCAGCATGAGACACAGTGTGCCTTGATGCCTGCCTCTTTTTCAATTATATTTAAGAGGAAGACTGCTGGGGAACCAGTTTTTCATCTTGCACAGGACCCCTAAAGGGCCAGATTTAATTTCAACACAGCATTAGTTAGTATGATAAGATGGACGATAACTGGTCTTTAACAAATATGGTCCAACACTGGATAATACATTGTAACATATCATATTATCTGGGTGGTGTTAAAGCCACCCAAACAGGTACTTCTAAGGATTTGAGCAAAGAAACTGTCTACCCTTTCCATAATGAAATAAAATGTTTGGTACAGTGCCTATAAAGTATATAGGCAAATGAAATACTACATGAATATTAAAATCTCAACAGCAATACCACCACTGAGCTTTAACCATCTACTATAACAATGGAGGGATTCTGTGTTTCTTATTCTTTCTTGAAAGTTAGTGTGAGAGTAAAACTCTCATCAAGGGTGTTAACATGAGGACAACCAGGTAGCCACACATGGAATGTAAATATTTGGGGTGTTTATGTGATTACCTTCCTTTAGTTCCATTTCCTGAGTGACCATATGGTATGATATGTAGGGTCCTCTGGGGCCACGTTTAGATTGGAATATTGACCTGACACTTACTAAGTGCATGAACATGGCAACTTCAATTAATTTTCCTCTCTGTTTTCTCAAGTACAAATCAAGTATAATAGTAATATCTCCCTTCACAGAATTGTCGTGAGGGTTAAATAAAAACAATATATGTACAACAAGCACTTAGCAAGCACTCCATAAATTCAATAAATCAAAATCAGCCTTTCCTAGACTAATTTTTGGTGGTCCTCTGGCAATCCAGAAAAGCACTATTGGCTCAAGACAAAGGAGGGAGAAATCACAGTTTGATATGATAGGAAAGACCCATGACCTTCTGGGATTTGCGTTGGTAGCATGCATGTACCTCATCTGATTCGGGCATGACTTGGTAAAAATGTCTTAAAAAGATGACTATTGAATAAAAAAAAATCATTGCCAGAATATTGAACTTAACCCTCATCCCAACCCCCAAATTAAACCAGAAATGTCACAAGTGAGTCTGCTAAAGGAGTTCCATGCAACAAGGAATAGTGCTTTGTACTCAGCACCTATAACCAAGAGGTGGTGAGAAAACCTCTAGGAAGTCCTTTGGATGATGCTCTGTAATATCAATTTATCTATCTGTTGCCACTGTCTGAATTCAGATCTGTAATAACAGTACTATGGCAATAATCCTTTGCCTGGCAATTGAGTCTACAATTTCTTCCTGCTTCAAATTCTATGTCACAACGTTCCACAAGAATCTTTTCAACTCTGATAAAAGTTACCTACCTCTCCTTGCTAGAAGATCTTCAGGGTCTCAAATTTTTTTTCATATTTTTTACTGGTGCATTAAAGTTGTATGGGATTTGTCACTACACATTCATGCATGTACACGATAGAAAAATATAATTTGGCCAATATTATTACCCAGTATTTCAGATTCTCAAAATCGACTAGAGATGAAAGACAACACATCTTGATATGGCATTCAAGACTTTTTAGGTTCTCGCACCAACCCCTTTCATCGTCTTCAGAACATCAAGTTATTGTTGGTCCGTAAGTGCTAAGTTGTCCCTACATCCTTTAGAGACAACTAATAATTTCATGCTATATTGCCTTTTTTTTATATTTCCTTCACACTATTCCGTTAGATAGTCCTGTGAGGCAAGATAAGACAAGTATTTCCCATCTACTAGATGAGAAAACTGAGACCAAAATGGAGTAAGTGATTTCCCCAGGATGTCAACAGTGAGTTCTCCCGAAGTAAGTTCTTCCTTATGTTCTGCTTTCAGGTTGCTCTGGTTCATTCACTTAGTTCTACAATATGCTTCATGCACTACCATTTTCTAGGGAGCAAGCTTTACAGCATGGAAAGAAAGTTTAACACTGAGATCACAAAAATGTAGTCCCTTAAACTGAGTCTGTTCAGACATGTTTTATTTCGTGCCCTTAAAAATCAGATTCCATGTAGACTGAAATTCTGGCTTTTCATGAAGATCTGAAGACCTGGCAACACTGGGCCCATGTTCCCACATAATCAACATGGGCTCCAGCTGAGCAGAAACCAGCCCTTCGGCCAGGCATGGAGCTTGAGCTTTCTCCAGCTGCTATCACTTCATCGTGCCTGTGACTTGCTCCTCTTTACTCTCATTTATATTACCCACCTGGGCTACTAAGCATCTGCATTTGCAATCCTTGGTATGAAGAAAGAGAAAAAAAATCTATCCATAAGATGTACATTTCACTGGAAGAAATAAAATGTAATTATTTGAAGAAAGGAAAGTCTTTTTTTTATTTTGCATATTAAGATTTGAGTCCTGGGCTAGGTTTATAGCTCAGTGCTATAGGACATACTTAGCATACATAAGCACCTGGGTTCCATCCCTAGCACCACAGGAAAAAAACAAACAAACAAACAAAATAAATAAATAAAACAAAAACCAACAACAGCAGGAAAAAAAAAAAGAAAGAATTTGAATAACCCAGGAGAAACTGGATATTGTTTTGGTTTTATTTCTCATTTTTGACAACAGAGCAATTTGACCTAGAACTCTTAGTGACAGTCCTTTTGGATGGAAATCTTTGCAGGGCCTTTTAATTAGGAATTGACAGGGTGATTAACTTATAATTCACAAAAATAAATGTGGAAAAGAGAAGTACAGGTCAATTTCTAGCTGTGTTAAACTGTAAGGACAGCACCATTGGCAAATGATTGCTTCCTTTTAACAGCTTTTCTAATTTTTCTTAATTGGATCCTTTGTTTTCTAATTGGATAGGGAGAACCGTCATATGGCTTTCAATTACTAGCTGTGGCATGGTGATCCTGTCATATGGCACATGCTAAGTAAAGTCAGACCCTCATCATATAAGATAGAATACACATCATCTCCAAGAAGCTTTTTGTTTCCTTAAGAAAGAGTGGCAACCTCCTAGATGCTGGAGAGGGGACGCTGTGCTAAGAGGGATCTACCAACTGCTTGATGTTCCAGGCAAACTGCTTCGAATTTGTGTTTCCATTTTATGGACTAGATTAGAGTTTCTATAAAAGTTTCTTTATCATAATAAAGAAATGACTTTAAGAATACAAGATTATAATTGTATTCTTAGCAAATGTTACAAATTATACACACTAATACGCACAAGAAAAAAATGGGAGTCTCAGTGATTTGTATCTCTTGCCTACTGTTCAGAGATTCTCTAAGGAAAAAAAAATGTTTCTGTATAGCTTTTCTATTTTACAACCTCCACTGGATGCGTTGCTTCTAGGATAACAATCTGAATATTTTGGCTTACATCTGACCTCAACATCTTTCTCCAGTTCTGTATTCCCAAATTGCCAAGCATACATTTTATTCCCTATTCACCGAGCTTCTTCCTTTTCTTGGAGATGTCAGGCCTTTCATGTCTCTGATTCATGCCATCCTTACTTCCTGGCATGTTGTTTGCATTTTTTTGTCTGGTAAATCTCATTCATCCGTCAAGATTAGATAGAACTCCCTCCTTTTACCTGCCCAGTGAAGCCTCATCTAACTCCCCCAGGTACAACTTGTTGTTTGGTCCTCTTGTCAATCAGTGCACTTCTTAAATATCTCTGTAACAGCCTCTGCTTATCCATTCATTCAAAAGTGTGTTTTGAGCATCTGTATGTATATGTGTTGAACGATGGGGCTACATGGTCCTGGTGATGGCTAAGTCCCTGATCTTGTATTGAACTGTAACAAATCCTTAGGCAATTCTCCCCCTCACCAGACAGTGAAACTAGGGAGGTTAGAAGTATACACCTTATGCATGTATCACTGGTGCTTATAATTGTGCCTGGCTCAGACTAGGTGGTTAAGAAGTGGTTGTTGGGTTTTCAAGATTTCTTGATGGGGAATATTAATCAGCTTTATAAAATCTAACTTCTTAGTGAGTCAACCTCGTATACTTACATTCTTGGCTTTAAAACTTGGAAGAGTGAAACAACCATCATTCCTGCCTTAGAGATGTTATGGAATCTGATGACCTTCTGCTGTAACCCTTTCTGTGCTTTCAGTGTGTATAAGTCAGATCCTGTGATGGGCATTTTGGCTCAGCACCTTGGAATGGTCTTTCTCCAGAGAGGAAGCACATTCTCTGATTAAATGCCCTTAGCAGGCAGGGACAGGACACAGCTGGGGTTTGAATCAGGCTAAATCCCATCAGATTGGAAATCAAGAAGCTGGTGCTTTTGAAGATTATAAATCTGGAAGGCAGCAGAGACAAGGGGCTGTGAGTCCCTGTTCAGAGCAGGTAATGCCACTTGTATTTGGCTTTCAATGCTACTTCTTTCTGGCTGATGCTTCCAGAATAACTTTAAAGATGGACTCATGTGAGGGATAAGATGTTAATGCTAGAACTACTAAATCTGCTATTCCCCCTTCAAAAAGAAATAATTAAAGTCTTGGAGAAGACCTAACTGAGAATGTCATGGAAATGAGGAAGACGAAATAGAATGCCAGAAACTCTTGTTTCATGTTTCTATGTTTTGCTGAAAGGCATAATTACATTTTTTTTTCATATAAGAATCAAGTAAAGTTAGCCAATCTGTTGGCTTGCTGTTACTGGTGACTTTAGACCATGGGGATAAGTCTCCTGTGACTTTTCTTGGCTTTGTGGTACACATATGCATCCCATTCAATGAACCACACTTCAGCATTTATGTGGATGCTTCTCTGTTCTTTGGCCATGAACCCATTTACTGGCACCTTGCTAAAATAAAGACATTTGAAAGAGGCCCATGAACCTGTCCTTCCTCAGGCAGCTCTGTGGATTCTGGAGCTGTGTGCACATCTGGCTATCTCTTGAGCAGACTCTCTCTCTTCCTCTCTGTACACCCCATCAATGCACACAGCCTATGCCCTGAGCTCATTATTGCTCTAAGTGTTTGCTCTTGGATCCATGCTTCACACGTTTTATTTACATGCTTTATTTTTCATTTTATGAACAAATCGATAACTAGACTTACTCTTTATCACCCTGGATTAGTTTTATTTATTCCATTTGAATTTGATTAAAAAGCTGTCAAACATAAGTCTACATTTTTATCAGCAGAATACTTTCATAAAACCGGGCATGAGATGTGTTCAGCTAGAACATACTTTTCAAAATAAAACAATATTTGATATATTCTAGACAGTTACCCCTTTGTTTATCCATGACAACTGAAACTAACCATCAAATGGATAAAGCAATCCAAGTCTTGTCAAGTAATCCTTAGGGCATATGAAAAAAAAAAAAAGCCTTTTAAAAAAGTTCTTTCTAGATGGATTTAATGTAATTCACCAATAAAGCATTCTCAGAAGCATAATAAAAATTCTACATAAAATGACATAGCCAGAGAAAAGGGAGACATACAGTTTGATGAAGATTCAAAATGGGTGTTAACATTAAAAGTGAGCAGTCATGAAATTCCTGTATAAAATAAGGATCAAAATTGCAGGAAACTAAGTTTGCCTCTAATTTATAAGTTAATACGTCTACGGAACTACGAACTGTGTTTGTGAAAAAATTATTGAATGGAAAATGCTTTGAATTGCGATTTTTCTCCAGAGAAACTACCATCCAACATGTTGTATTTATAAATTTCACCATGTAACAATGAGAATAGCTGGACAGTATTCTTGAAAGATGAAATCTCTGTTTTGGTTCAAAACATGATCTCTTACATTCCATGTCTTAGTTCCATTTGCTTTTCCAGTGGACATATAGAAGTGTGGGGACATGCCTGTTGCAGCATGGATTGTGGGAAGGTAAACATGTGCACACATACCCATACTCTCAGCTACACTCACTCTGCATACCCATATCGACACATGCATGCCCTCACACCTCAAACCAGGAGCAGCATGGAGCTAGACTTTAGGGTTGTGGTAGTCCGCACATGAGACATGTAGGATGTACTCTCAGAGTGCTGGAAGGAACAGCAATGAAGGGGTTAATGTAGAACACGTATAGACAAATATTGTCAATTATTTTATTCAAATGTTTGGAACTTAAGCACAAAATCATCATTAAGTTTTCACAAAATGAGGCATCTGTCGCCTGAAAGGAAAAAAAAATATTTCAGAAATATGTTTACAGAAATGTAAAAATATTAGGCATCAAGACAGATGTGAACATATTCAGTAACTTGTCTTGTCTGTCAGTCTTCCTCTGAGTCGAAGATCTTACTGTACTCGCTCAGCATGAGCTCCGCTATCTGGTTTTGGTATACCATGTGTACTGCCATGTTCCCGGTTTCATTTTCTGCTCGAAGAAGAGTGGGTCCAAATACAATCCCTAAGCTTTGTGTGGACATGAGGTTCTTGGAGGCTTTGGCCACTATCCTGTGGAGAGAGGGGTGAAGAAAAAAAGATTCTATTGGAAATGTGAAGTAAAATTGTGGTTCCTTTGCAATTTTTTTTTTTTAAAACTCTGGTAAAACAGAGTTAGAACACTTATAACATTATTTAATTATCTATATTTATTTCATGTTTTTCAGTGTGGAAGTAAAAAGGATACAGCATCTTATTGAAATTTTTATCCCCTGTATACCAGGCCATCTTGAGTGCTCAACAAATATTTGTGAAATGAATGAATAAATATTTTAAGCAGCAAAAATTTACTGTGGAATTAGTAAGATTCAGCCTTTGAAATTCTTACACTCAATGGAGGAGACAGGTGAGACATGCATAAAATATATGTATCTGAACAATATTAATATAATGATATATGCATAACTAATAGTTAATCCAGACATAAAGACTGAGAAAAATTAAATTTTTAATGATTAGAGTGAGTAAAGTTGTCCTGGAAAATGCTATCTGGAATGATTTGTAGAGGAGCAAGTTTTTGAGGCATTGAGCTTTGGCAAAATTCTAAGTTTTTCTAGTCATTTAGACAGCCAATTTAGCTCATGCAGAATCCTATAGTGTTTGCACAGGAAAAGAGAAGAGTCCCATTTGAACCAAATAAATCTTTGCTTGTGTGCTGATTGTATGGAGAGCTGGCACACCAACAAAACACTGGGAGGTGGTTTTGTTTAGGGTCCTGCCTTGCCCGATCAACACAAGACTCCTAAAAGGAAAATAAAGCCTCCTTCTAAAAATCAAGGCTTAAAAAAATAATGTTTTCCTTATAGCTGATGCTTACTTAGTTTTACATTAAAGTTCAGAATCATGAGGTTACAATGATATTAAGAAAATAAGGAAATAAGGACGGCATGTAGAAAGACAAAGTGCTAAGAAACACTACACTCTGGACTTTACCAGAAAACCCAACCCAAGGGAAATACAAGCGAGGGCAAAGGAACACTTTATTATAAGACAGTGGGTTTTCGGAGCTTAGAATGGGCATTGTTGAATTGGTTGGACTTCAGAGAACTCTCCTTGTTTGCCCTGTGCAGAGCTACATAGTTCCAAATCAGAGGATGTAGGAAGACCTGCTTTATTTCTATCCCTGCACAAACCTGAATCTCCAAAGTATGTTTTAATCCTCTTAGAGTTTGGATTCAAAATGCCCCCCCCCCCAAAAGCTCTTGGGCTAGCTAATGCAGCAATGTTCAGAAGTGAAAATATTGGATTATGAGAGCTCTGACCACATGAGTGGATTGATCATTTGATGAATTAATAATTTGGGTGGATTACTAAGTGCTACCTGTGGGCAGGTGGGGTATGGCTGAAGGAAGTAGGTCATTGGGAGTGTGGCTTGGGGACTATATCTATTCCTGCCCCCCACCCCCCAGCTTCCGCCACCTCGGCTTACAGTCTGCCATGATCTGAACATCTTTTCTCTGCCACACCCTTTTTCCATGTTTCGGCCTTGGAGTCATTTGACCATGAACTGAATCCTCTAAAACTGTGAGCCAAAATAAATCACCCCTCCACTAAGGGGTTCTTGTCATGTATTTTAGTCACAGTGATGAAAAGCAGACTAACACACATTTTTAGTCATATGGCTAAGGCCATGCTTTCTCTCTCCTTAAAGAGATTGAGAAAGACCAAAGCCACATGTGTATGGGCTTATACCTGCCCACAGAACAAGTTCATGGCACATAACATGGCCAATAAAAGTACTTAACCTATATTGACCCAGTAGTGATAATAATCACTATTGTTCTAAGCAATTTTATTGTCTCGTTTAATCCTCATAAAAACCCCACAAAGTATATTCTATTATTAAGCCTATTTAAAAAAAAAGCAGAGAGACAGAGCGGTGAAATAGCTGCTGTAGGGCTGGGGATGTGGCTCAAGCTGTAGCGCGCTCGCGTGGCATGCGTGCGGCCCGGGTTTGATCCTCAGCACCACATACCAACAAAGATGTTGTGTCTGCCGAGAACTAAAAAATAAATATTAAAAAAAATTCTCTCTCTCTCTCTCTCTCTCTCTCTCTCTCTCTCTCTCTCTCCCCTCTCTCACTCTCTCTTTAAAAAAAAAAAAAAAAAAAAAAAGAAATAGCTGCTGTCACACAGAGCTGAAGTTCAAACCCAGGAAATGTGGTTCCAACACTATTGGAAGCATCACTGCCAAGGTATCTGTTATGGCCTCTGGGTTTAATAACTGGCCTGACCTTTCACTGTGCCGCCTTCCACATGATTATAAGGTCCATCACAGGGTCTGAATTCTTATTCCTTGCTGCATAATTGTGACTGAAAGCCTTGTTATAATAGACTTATTGTGGGCAAACTGACTCAAATTTGGACTGAACATTCAAGATATTCTGTCTCACATTTCCCTTTTTCTTCTGATTTTATTGGAGAACATTTGTACCTGTGAGCATTGTTGGCATGGCTACATTTCTGGAAGGGATTTTCATATTTTTAGAGTATCAGTAAGTTATCAGAAACTTCAAATATAAAGTTTCCTTTGAAATATAAAAAGCTATGCCACTTTGCTACTTCATTTACTAAAAGCCTATAAAATGATGTAAGTATCCTCCTACCTATATAAGGGCAAATGAAGTGGGCTTTGCTTCCTTTAGCATGCCAATTACCTCAGTTTAAGATCTCTCTTAAGCCTCTCCTGGACAAGTGTGTTATAAAAGCCATTAGTAAGATTCACTATAAAGGAAAAAGAGAGGGTTTTTTTATATTAAATTAATATTTTTCAATGATATAAAAAATATGGAGAAAAATAACATAAATAATCAATTGAGTAAACAGTAGTAAAAGTTGCTTTGAGGACTTTGACAACAGGTAGCAAAAGTCTAAACTGATAAGGATTACCTATCAGGGAACAGGGCTCACTGGTCATAAGCTATGGAAGAGGACACTTCAAAATGACATTTGGGATACTTGGGAGTCAAAAACCGAGTCATACTCAGAAAGGTAATGCTAGAAATTGGGGCAGGTTCATGAGCAGATCATTGGAGGGGGAAGTTGTGGCTGTCAGGAGGTTTGTAATAGTCCACAGCATGGAGAAACCCAGGTGTGTGAAAGGCTATCTCAGTTCTCCAAGGGGTCCCAGCTAGTGAAATGCAGCCCCTTAGAGGAAAGCAAGGAGACTGGAAGAGTAATGCAGCTGATAACTTTGCGGCTAGACTCTTTTTTTTTTCCTATTTCCTAAGAGTTCTTATATATATTTTTTCTTTTATATTTTTTTCCTGCTTAGAAAAACCTGGTTTTATAATCCAGAGCAAGGCCAAATCCAGAGGAGGGAATCAAGAAGGAGTTTAAATAGAACAAAGAGAAGGAGACTAGAGATGCATGTCCGAGCCTCCATTTAAAAATGGTTTTTGACTGTCGTAGCCAATGGACCATGGAGGGGGACTCCCAGAATGGATTTCTGCCAATGCATCAATTTCCTGAATTTCCTGTACAAATAGTCATTTGTGTTTTTATGCATGTGGAAATATGGAATATTCATTCCACCTCAAGCCTATATTCTTTGTATCCATTTCTCTCACATTTTGCATATAATTTTAATAAAACTCTAACTTACAAGTGTTTTAAAATAATCTTGTTCTATGCAAAATTTTGAAAATAACACATAGTTTTCTATTCTTGTTATATTTGCATTATCGCAGATTAGATTTTCATAGCAGCTTGAAAATTTTTTTCCTTAGTTGGGAATATAAAGTTACATCTAATCAGAGACAGTTACAAAAGAAAGCTAATTAGAAAATGCAGATGTGAAGTATATAGAGTATATGCTATCTTGCTTATTTCCTGTTACAAAATGAGTGAGTATATGTGCATATTCATACATATTAATTTTCAATTATTTTTTGAATGTCAATAAAGCAACAGTTGTTATGTTGAGAAATAAATAAACTTTAGGTTAGAAAAGATGCTGAGAATAGAAGTCACCAATTACTGACCCAAGTGATACATGTTGAAAGTCACACACATTCTCATATTAAAGTTTAAGTTAGATGAGACCCATTCATAATAGACTGTGTGGATACATATCTAGTGAAGAAGACTACCAAATTGGCAAAATGTATCTAGGAAATGTATTAATGCTGCTAGGAACTTGTAATGTGAACTTACTTATTCTTTACCATGCTAGACTCCCAAATCATTACGTTGTTGATTTAGGACCACATAAGGAGTCAAGAATAATTTCAAAAATATAGTTGGAATACTATCCTAAAAAATATTTATATTTCTTTTCTTTCTTTTGTTTTTATCTTCCATCACAGATACCATAATTTCCACTCTCACTGTGGGGACCTGCTGGGCATTGCGAGTGCCATTTTTTCTAAAGGCTTCAACTAGTAAAGCATGTACAGAAGAAAAACAAAGTCTACTGAAAGAAATAAAAGCCTGCATGGCTTTTATTCAATCTAGTATCTAAGGACGAAAATTCTCAAAAACAGTGAGTTGGACTTCTGGTAGGGTACTCTGCAGTTGAATTGTATTATTGGAGGGGAAGATCCGATTCAGGAACCAAACATGTTTTGACCATGATTTGGGCAATACTTCCAGGTCAGCTTTAACTAAAGTTCTGCGAAACACCATATCTTTGACATGCTTCATGAAAATGGCATTCCAAATAAAAATTTTGAAGAAAATTATGTGCCATTTTCTTCTTTTTGGAAACTCACAACATACAAAAGCTTCATAAAGGTTCTGAAAAGTCCTATAGAAAAATATCCCTGCTCATCTTTATTTAACTTGTATCTTCTGTAACTTACTTAATGTTGTACATCGATTCATTCTAGCGAGTGACACTGAGGAAATACATTAGAAATTCTGCTGTAGTGTGATTTCCTAAGGGCCTACAACATATGATTCCAAAGTGTTATGAATTTTAACCCCTTTTGCCACACTGATTTCATATCTGTAGCAGCTAACTCAGAACGATGTCACTTGTGATCATTTCTGGTCAGTTTTATTCTTCTGGTGGGACTTAGAATTCACTGATCCTTAAACTTCATGAAAGCATTATGAATTCTGAGCAACAATTAAAAATAGTTTCAGTAAAAATTCATCTTTTATGACAAAACAAAAAAAAGAGGTAAAAGAAAAAATCTGAGTGAGAAATATAAGGGCAAAGATATGGCTGAGATAGTAACATACAGTGAATTGATAAATGGGTAAGAAGGTTAAAAAATATATTTTTAATCAATATTTGCTAATTATTCTTAATGTAGGCTTACCCACCACTAATTTATTCCCAAGAGACCCTATAGCAAAGATACCTATTCTAGGGAACATAATGAACTCAAAATATAATGCCTGTGAATGCTTTACTAATAGAAAAAAAGACCCTAAGCTGAAAGGTTTTTTTGAGAAAGGTTATTTATTAATACTGCTTAGTTTTATACAGCCTGACAAAACATATAATTATGATTTTATGAATTTGTTTATGAAATAGTTACTTGATATATATTCATTGTAAAAGCAATTCTTATACTGCTAAGTACAATTCAAGTTTATAAAATCTTGAAATGGGTAAGTATTCATTTTTCTGGCAAGAGTTGTAAAGTGATATACAGTTTATAGCATAAAAAAAGAAGAGGAAATGCCAGAGCTACTTTTTGTCAGACCCAAATGAAAGGAGCAATGATCCATCAATTTAAGATTATTTTAGAAACAATCTACAATCCAGTGCTGTAGATGTTGAACCCCAGACCAAAAAAAAGAGGTGGGGGGGAGCAGAAGGGGGAGAAAAATAAAACCAAAAACCCCAATCCTATCAGAGAGCTATATGCTAGGTAAGTTTTTCCAAAAGTGAGCTGAATTTCTAACTCAAAGAAATTTTAATTGCATAAAATCACAACCAAAAAAAAAAAAAACCCAAAAGACAGAAACTAAAAGAGAGCTTTATGAGACAACTAAAAGTTAAGGTGAAATTAAGAAGACCAAAACATTTAATAATAGTCTCAGTCCAATCACATATACGAATGCAAACTTCTTTTAAGTTTGTGCTTTGCTGTTACCATAGTGACTTGCAAAGGACATTGAGAACCACCTAATTGCCTGCAGGACAATTCTCAAGTTATAGAGGTGTATTATAAATGTTCTTTTCCCTATCTGTGGAATGCTGTGATTTTTTTTAACATACATAACTTGAGAATGGCTTTATTGGAATGAAAAAAACATGATGGTAAATGTATTCTTGCCATCAGGTCACACCTGGTTTTCAAAATATAGCTCAGCCACTGCATGCAAAATGTTAATTGTGACTTTGACCACTTAACTGAAGAGAGGCTGTTAAAAATAGAATAAATTTTCAATATGCTCAACTTATGTTTCTTATGTGCTGTAACTATTTTGGGGGGATACATGCTAACCATATGCTTGCCTACCCTCAAATTTGCACAAACTGTACTGCTGTCTACACTGGCCTTTTTATAAGAATTGGAAATTATCAGAAATTTCACCTTCTCCCTTAAAGTGTTAGTTGTATGTCAGAAAAATGTTTAAATATTACAAAATTGGGAGAGCTTTTATGAAGTGTTTTTGCATTTAACATCAATGTGTTTCAAGGCGACTGTTCACAGATGATTCAGCCACTTTTATATGTCAATCTATAAATCAATCAGCTTAAACTAATTGTAGCCTTCAATTTTATATCTAGATATTATATCATTATTATTTTCTAAAATAAGCTTAAAATCATCATCTTAAATGGAAGTTATTGCTATATTTTGACATTTTCCTTTTAAATAATCTTTAAAGCCATGCATATATAATTCTTTCAAAGCACATTATAGAAAAGGAGACTTATGTAGCAATTGCATATTGATAACTAACATGCTCTGATTTTTTTCATTTATTGAACCACTTTGCACTAATTTCAGTGCAGAAGACTGAAACATTTTCAATTATTTACTTGTTTCACATTTATATTGTTAGACATTATGGAAATGTTCTGAAGCACATTTACAACAATATTCAGATTATCTAATAAGATATAAGAACTGAAAAGTTAAAAAGTGAATAGCTCATAGATTTCAATTAATGACTTATTTCTAGTTGAAATATGTATTCTGTAAGGTAACAACAATGACAAATGGAAATATCAGAGCGAAAACCCTGACATACTATATACCAAAAAGGAATATTCATATTACTTACTACTTATTGAATGTCTTTTATGTGCTAATCACTGTGCTTCAAATATATCAGTGTTCTAAAAAGCAGATTTAAAAATCAGACTTAACCTTTTTTATTATAAAATAACATTATTTCATTTAAAAAACATTTGAAAAGTTTATTAGAAAATAATTTTTAAAAAGCATTGATAATTCGATGTAAGCATTTATTGTTTCATAAAAATTTATAGGTACCCACTACTTGCTGGACACCATTCTGAATGTTGGGGCAGTTGCAATGAGTGAAATAGAGTCACTGCCTAGATTAAGCCTGCACAATCCTCCCTATCCAGGGATTTCACATCTGTAGATTCCATCAAGTGCAAATTGAAATTACTGGAGAAAAACCTGTGTTTGTGTTGAATATGCATAGACTTTTTCCTTGTCACTTTCTCCTAAGCAATATGGTATAATAACTTACTTGCACAGCATTACATTGTATTAAGTATTATAAATAATCAAGAAATAATTTAAATAATTCAAATGATGTGTATAGGTTATATGCAAATATGATATAACTTTACAGAAGGGAATTGAAGACCCATGGAGTTTGGTATCTGTGGGGGATTCTGGCACCAATTCTCCTGGGTACTCAGGAGCCATTAATCTTGTGGGAGAAAACATACAACCAACATTATACTATTCACAAATGGGATTTCAGGTGCTGAAGTACTTGAAAAAAAAAAAAACTAAGAAGAGAAGTTGTAGTTCTTCCACTGATCCTGGGGATACTTTAAAAAATCCTGATAGCCCAGAAAGTGTCCTCAGAAATTCCTGTCTTCTTAGTATGGGCAGGGCCTGGCTGCTTCCATTTCCAAGTAGTACCCTAATAAGCAGAGAGTGCTGAAAAGTGCAGATAGGGTGCTCAGAGAACACACCCTAAGGAAGGAAGTCCTGCTTAAATGCACAAATCAGAGGAAGGAGAATTCCAGGCAGGAATTAATAGGTACAATGTCCCAGTGGTGAAGCTGTGCTTGGTGATTTGAGAAACAAGGAAGAGCATATAGTGTGGTTGCATGCCAAGAAGAGAGAGGAAGGAGGTAAAAGATACTGTGAGGGACTTGGGAGCCTTGGCAAGGATTTGGGATTTAATTCTAAGTGTGATAAGAATCTATTCTCGGGATTTGAGCAAAGGAATGACATTACTAACCTTTAGATGATGCAAATGTTTATATAATAATAGAAAAAGTATATAATACTCTATATAATTTTCTTTATTTAATACTCTTTATGTAATTCTGTATCCAGCATTTTCACTTCTAACATGAATAATTCTATGTCATATGTATGTTATATATTTATATAATATATACATATAAAATATGTATAATACATATTAGTCATTACCTCATGTGAGACAGAATGGATTGTTCCCTATGATTACTTAGAATAAGTAAGATTGTAAATTAATAAAAATATTTCCATTTACTCTTTCTTGCAAATTTTGGAGCATTTGCAACCAGGGGCAAATTTAGTCCTCCTTCCTTCCCTACCACCCTAAGGTATTTGGCAAAATGGAGAAATTTTTGAAGGTTATGACTGGTTGAGATTGCAAATTGCTAGTGGCATCCAGTGGGCAGAGGCAAAAGAGTTGCTAAACATTGTAAAATATGCAGGGCAGTCTCCTACAATGAAGAATCATCAGGCTTAAAATGATAAGAGTATGCTAGGCATGGTGGTACACACCTGTAATCCCAGCAACTCAGGAGGTAGAAACAGGAGTTTACCAAGTTTAAGGCCAGCCTCAGCAACTTACTTAGACCCAGTCTGAATATAAAAATAAAAAAAAAAGGTTGGGGTCGGGGTAGCCCAGTGGTACAGTGCCCCTGAGTTCAACCCTAGTGCTAACAGGAAAAAAAAAAAAAGGCGACAAGAGTAGTACTGTTGAGAAACCTTGTCTTAGGGTGAAAAAGTAAATCCATGGTTCTCCAACATTTCTGTTCATGAGAGTAATTGGGAACACATACTGAAATGGAGATTGCTGGACTTCCAGATTTTTGGTTCAGCAAGTCTGTGGAGGTAAATTGCACTCTCCCAAATTCCCAGGCAGTATACACCCTCCTGCTTGTCAGGACCCACACCTTGAGAACCAACAAGGATGACTGAGTCCTGACTCTTGTTTCTTAAGACGTGATAAGATGTGGGAAGGCCTATTAATCTTGTTAATATCATTATCATTTGGTATTATTCTTTAAAAAGTAATTACCATAGGTGAAAAATGGTCTTTTTTGAACTTAGGATTCTTTGAATTTAGGAAATGGAGAAGTCAACAAAAGCAAGTAAGCAGCTGCATGCATTTCCCCTTTTATGAGTATCTCCTCCCCCTTTCCTATTGAGGATGTATACTTATGTGTGTTTATAATCAATTTTATTTATTGCATAAAACAAAATTAATGCATGGTTTCAAAATATATAATAATAAAAAATTAGATTATCTAGAGTAAAAAGTAAAAACTCCCCTTGTATCCTAATGACTTCTTTCATAATAACTATAATTAACAGATGGGTGCTCCCTCCGGAGAGTTTTTTCTTACCTGTTTATTCATCTGCCAGCTTATCTATTATCTGTCTGAATAAATAATTTATATAAGATAGGTATATGATGATATATAATACATATGTGTAATTTTTCCTTTTTATAAAAAGTGAAATAATAAAATAAATTATGATATAATTTTTTCTCTTAACTATATATCACAGGCATCGTTCCAAGTCAGTACATATAAAAATATCTCATTCTTTTTAAACAGTTGTTACATTTCATAGCATGGAAATACCTAAATGCATTTAACCATTTCCCTGCTGGTGGTCTTTCAGGATGTTTCTAATTCTTTGCAATTAAAGACAATACTACAATGAACATCCTTGAATCTATTGATTTCTGAGATTTTATGTATTGAAAAGAGTAATTTTCAGTATTGTTAATATACTCTCCCAATTCTTTTTTCCTTAATTTTACTTACTTCAATTTTTATCTAGTCATATTTAGTATTATTTCTTTTGAAATTTCTATCCTTATGTTTATCATTATAAAATTCATCATTAAAAGAGATCAGATAAATATCATCAAAGTCATCTCCTAGATTTTTTAAAAAAAGGATGTAATTTTTAATACAGCCTCTAATTTACCTTACATATATTTTAGCGGATGAAATGTGATGGTCATACAAATTTATATTTTCCCCAAAGCTAGCTTATGTCTGTAATAACATTCATTAAATAAGCCCCCAACCCCATTGATTTGTGATGCTACCTCTCTTTTGCATAATTTTCTACACTCACAGCTACACATACTTTTGGTACATCTATTCCACTATGATCCCTGTGTGTATTTTAAACTAGTACTTCGCTGCTTAAATCAATGTAACTTTATTATACTCCATCGATATTCCTCTTTCCATTTTTTCTTTATAAGTGAAAAAACTTCCAGATGAAAATTTTCAGATGAACAAAAATGGGACCAAGACAGATTGAGTAATTAGATCAAAATCATGTAGAAAGTAAGTGGCAGATCTCTGATACTCTGAGATATTGATTCCCACCCCCCCTGCAAGTTAGTAAAATCCAAGAATTTTGAGTTTGAAATCAGAAGGCTTCCTAATAGTGAGCCCTGAGGAAGATATGGGAGACAAGTGAATCAGTCAGCAAACAGTCTTGGGTGATATATTCTGATATGTTGATTTCCTAATTAACATCCAAGGCTATATCTACACAGATGACAAGAGTGTTCAGATGGAAGAAAAACAAAATTAGTATTTATTACTTATTCCTCCAGATTCATACAGTTTTTGAAGCTTTTGAAGCCATTCATTTCCATTGTGAATGGAAATGATAAGAGAATTTCAACTATAGCTTCTCTTAGGTGTTTCCCTTGAGGATTTTTTAGCCACTGAACCACATGCCCAGCTCTTTTTTTATGTTTTATTTTGAGACAGGGTCTCCCTGAGTTGCTTAGGGCCTCACTAAATTGCTGAGGCTGGCTTTGAACTTGTGATCCTTTTGCCTCAGCCTCCTGAGCCTCTGGGATTACTGTATCTGGCTCCCTTAAGTTTTAAAATGGCTTTGGATATCCACATCTGACCAGCTCAACAACAAAAGAAGTCTTAATTTTGATTCCCTGAGCTCTGCTGATATACCAATAACCATCCATAATATCATCATCCTGGAAGACACTGCTCAAGAGCACATAGAGGAGCCAGGCTATAAAATAGATCATCACATTCTGGGGGTATTTTTTAGGAAGAAAACAGTTATAACAGGCTAGTATTGTCTACCTGAGTTTTCCCAACCTAACAGTTTAAAAACTACCTTGTAATAGTAACATTTTATTCAGAGTATCGAGTGTGGCACATGGATCAGCATTAATTAAGCCAAACAGAGTAATGCACCTAATTATATGATATTAGTGGGAAATATAGTACTTAAATATTTGCCTTGTGATGTTAGATAAATCTAAAAAGAATACTATCAGTATGCAGAGTCAGAATTCTTCAACCTCTCTTTTATTTTTCTTTTTATGAGTGAAGAATTACTTTACTTCCATTAAGAGCATCTACATAATATCCTTGGCAGTTTTCTGGAAAGTTGTCTCCTTATTTAAGAGGATCCAGAACATTTGAAAGGCAATCACTTTCAATTTTGGTATCATTCTTTGGTCCATTCTTAATTTTACTTGCTGAGGCTGGGCAAGGTGGCACATGCCTGTAATCCCAGAAGATTGAGAGGCTGAGGCAGGAGGATTGCAAGTTCAAAGTCAGCCTCAGCAATTTAGTGAGACCCTAAGCAACTCAGTGAGACACTGTCTCTCAATAAAGTACAAAAAACGGGGGGGGGGGCTGGGGGGCTGGGATTCAGTGGTTAAGTGTCCCTGAGTTCAATCTGCAGTACCCAAACCAAAACAAAAAAATTTTGTTGTTGTTTTTTTTTTTTTTAGATACTTTCTATGGTGACTTGACTTTGAGAGGGACCCGATAAGCCTCATCAAGCACCATGGTGAATGTGCAGAATAAGGTGATTCTAAAAGGATGTGTGAAGAACTGAGGTGTTTGGTTTGGGAAAAAAGCAGTTAGGGAAGCCAGGTTGACTGAAGGCAGACAGCCATGGTGTTGAAGGAAAAGCAGTTTTGCCCTGTAGTTCTATTGATAGAACTGGTCCAGAGACAGGTTTCACCTTTGTATGAACTTAGTCTTGTGAAAATAGAAAAGGTGGCTTCAAAACAGTAATGGTTTCACATTTATTATAGAAAATTTATGTAGAAAAAATTATTTAGAAAATGCTGACAAGTCAAAACAAGAAAATAAAAGTCACTCATAATTCTACCATTCAGATACAATGTCTACTAATATTTGGTATAAATTTTCTTCTATAAATACTGGAGCAGTGGTAGAAACATCATTTCAAAGTTGTTAAATATTTTACACATAAAATGGCCATGAGTTCCTATCAGGAGAAGAATTCAGCCAGGACATTTGAGATTCCTATATTGGATGGTAGGTTGAATGACTTTTGAAGAGTGGTTTGGGCTTCCAGATTAATGATAAGAGAATGGACATACTGGAAAAGTCAAAGTACTACTTGAGAAGAAGTAGGATAATATAACTAATTGCTTCAATACAACAGTTTTAAAAGAAAAAAAAATGTAATAACTAAGGTATCTGCCCCACCCTTTCTTATACTTCTTGTCATTCTCTAGGATTTAGCCAGCAGCATTATGGCTTCAATAGAGGGGTGAGACAGCAAAAAGGCAGATAAAATGCTTCTGATTTTTGCAGCGCAGGTATTTGAATTGCAAAGGACTGTGCCTTTGAGTTTCAAAAGAACTACATGCCAAAGAACTCAGAGCCACAGTCAGCATAAGGTCTAATTCCCTAATTGCAGATTGGAGGATCTATGATGAACCAAGCTACCCCACTACTGCCAGACTAGGGAAAGATTTTCTGGACTAGGGGAGGAGACTCAAGGAGACTTGAGACTTTGATGAGGTCCCATGAAAGTGGCTCAGTTCCAAGTCTTTTTACTCTCCCTTCCTGCATATGTAGGCTGTTAAAAGGTTTGAGATTTCTGAGATAAGATATATCCAGATATTTTTCTCCTAGGGAAAAACCTAGTGATATAGCAAGATTCCAGAGTTTCCCATGCCAAGTATATCAGGAACAATTAAATAGAAATTGCTGCCTGGTAGAGATAGGCAAAGGTGGCCTAAGGGCTTTACAGAATACTGTATCACATGAAGAGTGAGTGACTGAAACCCAGACCCAGATCAGAAGCTGGAGATAATGACTGAAACCAGAAAGGAATGAGCCCTGTCCTACAGAGGTGGTAAAGTCAGCCACTTTCTGCTCTGTTATTTCTGCTCTGTTAATCTGCCTTATTATCTTTCTTTAGCAGTATGTAAACATCTCAGGAACAAGATCTTGGTCTGTTTCTGCCTAGTGCTGTATCCCTAGACCAAGGTTTGTATTTGGCTCATAGTACTAGGTGCTCAATAAATATTGGCTGAAATATCATATAAACAGATGCCCTCCCTGCCCTTGCCTCCAGATGCTTAGGCTGTACACAGACTTCTAGAAAAAAAAAAAAAAACCCAAGAGCAATCTGCAAGATAATCTGAATTGATTGAAAGGTAAGTAATTTAGAAGAATAGGGTTTTGAGCTGGGTGCAGGGATGTATGCCTGTAATTCCAGAGGCTCTAGAGGCTGCTCAGTAGTTAAGCACCCTTGAGTTCAATTCCTGGTACCAATAATAATAATAATAATAATAATAGGTTTTTGAGAAAGAAATTATATTCTTGCAAACTGAGTTTTTTATCTGCTCTGAGAAAACTAGAACATGAAGCTGGAAATGAAGAAAGAGATTATTTCTTGAGGCTTTGTTAAGGAACTGTAACTGTTCGATGTCTTTTCCCTTCCTATATGATATATGATGATCAGTTTCCAGCACGTACTCAGTTTGAAAAAAACTGGAAAGAGTAGATTAGAATAGAGTGTAATTTTTCATCTGGTTTATACTTTAGATGGTTTGAAATTAAAGATCATGAAACTATTTTTCTTGGCCATCTAGAATATGACCATCACATTCTATTTTAGGTAAAATGTTTGAAAATTTTCAGAAATACAAACACTTTCACAACACATTCAATACTTTGCTCAAAGAAAGAAAACTATTTAATCTGCCTTTACACATACAAATTTATTGTGCATACTGTGGTAGAGAAATTAAAAGAGAATTTCTGTGTATGTCCTTATAAATATAGATGTTGGGCTAACCTGATTCTATCACCCTGGTCACACACATCTGTAATCACCCATTGTAACATGTTCTATGAACAGGATGATGTGTCTCATTTTATTTTTTTTAGAATCACTACCAAGCATTATACTGGGCCTCACCAAAGCTTAGTATCCAGGCTGCTAAGGGACATTGTTATGTCAATCAATTTGATAGCGATGGTGGCTACTTTGTATCAGAGATGGGCCACATAGAACCCTTTTGAAGGAAAGCTTTCCTCTCTGGTTGTGGTTTTAGCTGATGGCCTCCAGTAGTCTTTCTTTTATTTTTTTAGGCTTTGTCTCCATTGCAATGTGCCGTGCTGCTTAAGGGCACTGAGATCTCACTATCAATATAAAAGCTGGATTATTCCCTACCACTGTGGAACAACTCTGATCAGCTCCAGGTGCTCCAGAGCTCCCTGTGCAGCTGGACAGGGCATTTTGGGAATCACAAGTCAGTTTAACTTATTTCTCTACTCAACCCTGCTGCCATCTCCCCTTCTCTCAGGGAACTAACTTCAATAAATACCTTCCATGTCATACTCTGTTTCAAGGTCTTTCTGGGAACATAACCTGTCATTGTTATTTCTATGAATGATCAAAAAATCCAACAATAATATGGAGATTTGAAGTCAGCTGCTACCTGACTGGTAAAGAGGAATTCAGCAACAGTGGCAGGTGGACTGCCAAGTGATCCTTGCACAATGGGTTACAGCCCAATTGTTAAAACCCTTACTAATGGTGATTCTGGGGTATTATAGCTGTGAAGGAGACTAACTGGTGTAATGCATGAGGTATTTAAAAATAATAATGAACTGGGCACAGTGGCACATATGTGCAATCCCAGAGGCTCAGGAGGCTGAGGCAGAAGGATCATGAGTTCAAAACCAGCCTCAGCAACTTACCGAAGCCCTAAACAACTCAGTAGGATCCTGTCTCAAAATAAAATACAAAAAAAGGGGGGGATGGGAATGTGGCTCAGTGATTAGAGCACCACTAGGTTCAATTCCCAGTATCAAAATAAGTAAATAATGGAAAATGTGGATAGAAACTACAAGAATAATGAAACCGAAGAGCTCTTTCTTTGCACCATCAATACTCTACAAAATTTGTGTTTATAGGAGGCTTTCCTCTGTAAATTAAGGATGACTGACTATAGGAGAACATATTACAGAACTAAGTTTACTGATAGCAACAGGGATCATAAGACACTGAAATAATATAGGCTAGGTGATGGGGCTTAATTGTTAGAAGCAGGTAGACATAATTTTAATAACAAGCAGCAGGACCTGAGGGGAAACCAAGGAGACCTGATTCACAGAGAGTCATGAAGATGGTTAATAGAACATGGCATTCTCAGGAGCAAAATAAACAGGCAGCTACTAAGGATGCTCTTCTGTTTATATCATTGTATCATAATGATCCACCCAATTGCAATATTTTAACTGCTTTCTGGGCACTTGGGATTCTTGGGTCCTGGGACCAGTAGTCAAAGCTAAGAGTCATTACATAGGCAGGTGTAATTAACCTGATCAAGTGAAGGAGGTAGGACTGCTGTTACACAACAAGGACAGGGAACAGCATATGTGGTACCCAGATGGTCCACATGGGGCCTCCACATCCTCTGCTGTAGTTGTGATGGTTGATGGACAGGGCAGAAATTCTTTCCTGAGAAGACATGGGGAAAATTGGACACCTTGTGGATGAGGGTCTGAGTCACTGTACCACTTCAGCCATCATGACTAGCAGAAGCCATCGCTGAGGGTAAAGGAAGGAACTTAGATTAGTTAGTGGAAGAATAAGACAATGAGCTGAGCTGAGGTCTAACTTCAATTGCTGTTTTTTTTTATTCATCCTTCTAAATCTTTCTTTTTTCTTAAAGACTTATTTTGGAAGAGGGACCCCCTGAAGTCCTGGGAGAGCTACTTCCCAAACATACATTAAAAAAAAGGTACAAAGGGTAGACTATGGTGGTCATGAGATATGCTGCCTGGGTCTGTCTTTAAGGAGGGACTGGGGTCAGATGCTAGAGGTTCAGTCAGCAGACAGCTCCAGTTATCAGCCTTGCAGGGCTGGCTTCTTGGAGATGGTTCTCGACCAATGACTGATGGTAATGACTGTACAAAGGTCAAGCCATTATTGGACCTGGTGATGACTGTGTTATGCCTAGATGCTCCAGAGCTCCTATAAGCTGTCCAGATTTTGTTGAGCCCACATCACAGACTTTACATTCTTCCCCATCCTGCTCCACCTCTCTTTCCACTAATGTTAATAGATACCTATCCCATGTTAATACATAACCTGTGCCATGTTAAATTCAACCTGCATCAGCAGCCATAAGCCATAAGTAGCCATAAGCTCTAGGAAATCAGAGCATCTAATGGAAAGAAAATGGATTTGTGAAAGAGAAGACTTGGAATTTCTTGGTCATTCCTTTCCACTTTTAATTCATGCTGTAACTTCAATAAAGCTGGTTAAAACCATCATCCTATATCTGTATAGTATTTTATATTTTCCAAACTTGTTCTGGTCACTGTAGGGTGGGAGTCTCTATACACTCTGCATGTTAATATCTGTGGCATGTTCAAAAGTGTATCAAGGTCTGGGACTCACCCACAGAGACTGTTGCATTGGACTGCAATGTGGCCTGGGTATTTTAAAAGCTCTGCATGTGATTCTGCTGTCTATGAGGGAAAGAATCACTGCTTTAGGGAAAAGCAGCAATTTGGAATCTCAGAATCTTGAGCTCTTGTTCTATGTGTGGTGATAGAAGAGTTCTATCAGTTCTTGGAGCCTCAGATTCCCCATTTAGAAATGAAGTTAATGGCAAAAAGGACCTCATGGATTCTTTGGAAGATTAAAAGTTTGTGAAAACCCTTTGCAAATTATAGAAAAGTTACTTTTTCTTACATGTGATTGATTACCTTTGCTTCTGTCGACTGTCATTTTATAAAGAAAGAAAGGGAGATGAGGACTAACTGGTTTTCCACTCTGACTAGAACCATTCAAAAAGGGGAGGGATTCTAATTTAAGAGTCCAAGGTTGAGACCCAGATGTTTAGTTTCTAAACAGCTTCACAGATGAACCTGGTGCATGGCTAGGTTTGGGGACTTCTTGGTTAAACAATTTTCCCAAAAGGCACACAGCTGAAGTCAAAAAAATAGGGCCTCAGCTCCCAACCTTTCTTTCTGTAGAGTTTTATGTACACTTACCCACACTTAGTTTTCACTTTTCCCCATATTACCTACATGGAAGTTATATAATAGTGCAGATAAAAGGTACTTTGAATTTAAAAACATTATATAATTATAATATATTATGATTATTAAGTGTAAAAATAATTACTCCTATCCCATTAGAGCTAAATTAAATGATTTGTGATCTTTTAGTAAGTAAAGGGTGAAACTGTAGGTAACATAAGCTATATTTGAGATTACATAAACCAAGCATAAATTAAACAATGTGACACCAGGGCTGAAATAATGTAAGCAAGCACCCAATGAAACATCTGAATGAATTCAGAGTAGAGTAATGCGTTATTACCTACTGCTATCCTGTCTCAAACATGCTGACTTAATGTGGCATCATGAAGGAAGAAAATACAAGGACAAATAGAGAAACAAAGATCATTTTAGCATGATCATGACCAGGCCGTTCATATTTCTCTTATAGCCTGGAAACAATTTCATACTTATTAGAAGATGTGACCTTTAAATGTTCCTTACTTGCACAAAGACAAATATTCTAGAAGTTCCATGTTAGCGGGTGGAGTCATCTGTCCTGCCAGCTTTCGATTGGAGGCTACTGCAGGGAGAATGCAGACTGGAGTTGAGCAAATGTGTTACTTATTCTTTACATTTCCAGACTTTGGGGTAAGCTCTCTTGACAGCTCCCTGATTTCTTTAACACAGCAAATCTTTAATCAGTCTAGATATGTTAAAATGTGATTTTTACAGTGAATTGACCTGAGTTGAGTACTTGAGTTGAAATGTGTATTTTTTTTCCCCCCTCAAAAGCTGATTTGTAGGGGAAAAAAAAATCAGATATTCTATGATATACTTTGCCTTAGTGACAAGATGTTTTGGGGGAAATCATCCAAGCTTGAAATAAAATCTTTATTGAAAGTAATTCTACATTCATGCCAGTCAGATACATTGTCGGATTAGACCAGATATCCCAGGGGGAAACTACGGTATATGCACCAGGCAGAGTTGATTATTTGGACCTCCTGTCAGTTTTTAACTTCCTGACAATGGCTGAAGCATTCACAGCCGCCACAACTCTGTTTTCATCTTTATTTTGAGAGAAAGTTAATACACTTTACCTTAACTATGCCAAATGTACTGGAAAATAACCCGGTAATAAGATACACCCCGCCTACCTAGTAATATCTGTGTGGAGAGAACATTTAGCTGTGCATTTAAAGGAAACAAATACAAGCAGCAAATGACTGAAAGATATTGTGATTATTTTTTCTGCTTGAACTTTAAAATTTTCTTGGCAAAGCCTCCTGTGTGCCGACTTACAACCAGTGTGTATATATAACCATAGGGCCACATAAATGGCTTTCATTGCAAATTCCCATCAAATGGCAGGGCAGCCTCTTTCTTTCCTATTAGATTAATTCAGTTATCAATGTGATTTGGTGTCAAAAGAAAGACACAGGTGTGCCAGGTGACATTTGTTTCCACTTAGAGAATCACAACAGCTTAGATGTCACTTTTGAAAAGGTCATAGAATTGCTTTTTTTGGACATAACACTAATCAAAGAAGAGAGAAAAAAGCATAATTTCAAATGTAAAATTATATTTTGATTTATTGTGAAAACACAGTGTTATGACTGTAAAGGAAATGAAAAGACATTTCCTAGAGTAGATATTCAATAATTTTAACATTCAATTGAAAATTTGCAACTTAATTTCATAATTCTCATCATTTGGTTGTGTATTCTAAAATTTACTTCTCTCATGTCACCAAAGAACAGAAGCAAGAAGGTGAAGTAGGCTTCAACTTGACTAGAGCTTAAAGAGAAAAATGATACTTTAGTTGAAAATTACAACATAATCTACCAACGAAGTCTCAAGGCAGAAAGAACACATGTTCTGAAAAACACATTTCTTAACCTGAGAAATGCATTGGTAAAATAAGTTAAAATTTATGTTGAAAAAATTTTGTTTTTAACTTATAAAAGATCACAAATGTTCTTCAAAAGATGAATGGCTAAACAAATATGGTTTATCCATACAACTCAATATGATTCAATGGCAAAAGGAAATGAGCTATCAAACCACAAAAAGTCCTGAAGGAACCCTAAATGCATGTTGCTAAGTGAAAGGTGCCAATGAAGTGATTCTAAGTGCATAACATTCAGGAAAGAGAAAAGCTGTGGAGACAGCAAAGGATCAGTAATGTCCAAGAGTTTTGGGGGAAGAGAGAGGTGAATAGATGGAGCACAGGGATTTTTTTTTTTTTTTTTAGAGAGAGAGAGAGAGAGAGAGAGAGAGAGAGAGAGAGAGAGAGAATTTTTTTAATATTTATTTTTTAGTTCTCGGCGGACACAACATCCCTGTTTGTATGTTGTGCTGAGGATCGAACCCAGGCCACACGCATGCCAGGCGAGCGCGCTACCGCTTGAGCCACATCCCAAGCCCCAAGCACAGGGATTTTGATGGTCGTGAAACTATTATTTATGACATTACAATGGTGCTTATTTTCGTTGCATGCATGAAAGTTCTTGACAACTTTCGTTAATCATGAAGTTTCAATATTGTTTGGGTTATGCACACTGATGCAAAATGTTGATGACAGGGAAACTTTGTGTATGTACTGGGGGGAGAAGAGGTATATGGAGACTCTCTGTACTTCATGCTCAGCTTTGCTCTAAGCCTACATTTTATCTGAAAGACAAAATTTATTAATTTTTAAGAAGCAAAAATATAAACAGGTAATGAAACATATTTCATCCATTTGGGGTCCAGTGGTCAATTTACCTGGCCAACTATCTTTAAGGTCACACACATTTGAATCATTTTTAAATTGAATTATTCCTTATTTTATCACCACATCCATGCCATTCATCATACTAAAAACAAAATATAAACGTTTCTTTCCGAGGAAGCCTTTAGGAATCATATTCTCATCTCTTCGTTATTTGCTTTCTTGGCATTTAAACATTCATATTGTATTGCAAAGTTGTTGACATGTTTTATTTTTGTCTCTAAGTTATTTCATGCACACATGTTTTATCTCTCTCATTAAATAGTAAAATAGTGGAGTTTAGGCAGCGTAGTACCTCTAGCTTTGCTCCTATTTTTGCTTGCAGTAGAAAGTTTGAGCATTCTGCACTTTTTTGTTATTACAGATAGTTTTATGCTGCAAGTGTGGCTAAACAGGTTGAGCTTTTGCTCCAGCAGAAAGGAACTGGATTGAATTAAATATTTTTCTATCTGCAGTCAGAACAGAGCTGGCCCCAGATATTCTTTGTCATTTTCTCTTTTAAGTCCAGGAGGGAAAGCAGAGTTCAGTCAGGGAAGATGTTGAGTCTTTCTTTTCTATGCCATTCCTTTCTTTCTCCCCCTTTCTTTTTTCTCTTTTAACTTTCTTTGAAAAAAATTATAGAGGATGACTGGAGAATATAATTTGGAAATGCAACAGTATTATATGACATTTAGAGGGATTGGGGGGGTAGGGAATTCAGTACGTGCAAAATATCATCTTTGGATGTTCTACTTTCAAAATTTGTATGAGTTAGTGTGAAATTACTTTAGGTTAAGGTGTCAAAAATAGAATGCAGGAATCATGAGGTTTGGTTTCAAAAGTCTTGGCTCTTTACAGAAAATGTCTACATAATCCAGAGGAGAGTCTACACAAGATAAAAATTTAAATGATGTCATAATCTAAATGAGAATATATGCAGAAGAGAATGTCTAAATAATCCATTTCATGACCTATAGACTTGTATGGAGATCCACGAGACCACCATTGGAACTTGGACAAACACAGTAATTCAATAAAGCTTTAGCCTCATTAGTGCATGTGACTGGAATGAAAGATCAACTAGTACAGGGAAATGGACACCTTGTTTTTCTCTCCTGGCTTTACATTTACTATCGCTGGGACTATGGGCATTCACTTAGCCTTCCTCAGCCTCAGTTTCCTTATTTGGAATATCCGACAGTTGGGCTGGAAGAGTCCTAATTTCCTTGTGCTGTAAATTCAATTTTTAACAAATTGAAATACCATTTTCTTCTGCTAACTTGAAATTCAATTTTTAACAAATTGAAACACCATTTTCGTCTGCTAACTTGAAATAATTTGTAAGGAAAGTTGACAAGCTCAGAAACATATTGCAGGCATAGCCCTCAATTGCAAAATAAGCAAAACCTGAATTGTAAGGAATTTGTAGTACTATCTTGCATATATATGTGTATATTTAAAATATATGTTTATGCATACTTTATATATTATATGTGTGGTGTGTATATAAATCTTTACTATAAGATATACATTTATTTATTAAAATAAAGAATGAAACAGAAAGGCAGACACCAGAGATTAAAAAAAAACAGACATGAACCTTCTGTTTTCTTGGAAGCATAAGGGCGTGCCTGAAGTCCTTGTTTTCATTTTCATAATACCTAGGAAAGAATGGTGGCATTGGATGAAGAGACTTCTATCTGGAGACAGCATGCTGGCTGTCTGCTCCCTGGGGAAGTTGAAGCCTCCATATGAAAGGGTGATATGATTAATCAATGATGCCTATATGGGCTTGGGAATGGAGGACTGTGGCACCTGTGCCAAGAACATGCCATTCTGTGGAAGAGTAATTTCAAAAGGAAACTGCAAACCTCTACAGAAGTAAGATGAGGTGTTCCTGTATGAGAAGGAGTCTGGGAACTTGGGAGGCAAGCTGCTGGTGCATTTGACCCACACTGCTCTTAAGAAGTGAGCACAGAAAGAGAGGAAAATATAGATTGGATTGGGATGTGAAAAATGGTGACTTTAGGACATATCACAAGAAATTTATGATGATGAATATTTAAAATAGAATTTTAAAAATCTATACAAATGAGATACACCTCAGAGATCCTTTCAGGTTAGTACATATAGACCAGCTTCTTATTTAAAAAAATTACAACCTTCATACTAAGTATTTTTAAGAAACTCAGTTCTCCGTAGATGTACATTCACCTCTCCCATATTTTGTTGACTTCTTATTTATCAAAAGACCAGATCTGTCTGTGGTGATATATGCATACTGAAGAGTCAATTAAAGGACAACCAGAGTCTTTCAGTGGTCACAGAGATCTACTAATGTCAACCATTAAGTGATGATTTTATTGCAATAGTGATTATATAGAGAGAGTACAGGAGATGTACAGAGCTGCTGAATAGAACAGGGTTGATGGAGTCTATTTTGTGTTTATGCATTTGCACTCTTGGGTGGTGCCTCACTGAAACGCCTTATCTAGGAGGATTACTGATATCACAACACTCCTGATTTATTGAAGCTCAATTAGGTTAAGCAGCTTGGTTCACTTCGATTGGATAAAAAAAGTCTCTTGTTGAATTTGAATTCTTGCTTTGCAATGAACACAAACTCACACTCATTATTACTTATGGAGCTTTTCTTTATGGATGAAGTGTTTCTCAGCCAAGTAGCAGTAGTCACCCAGCTGATGACCATAAGGAAAGGCAAACACTGTCAGTAGAATAACATCCTCAGCCAAGTGTTTATGTTGGATACATATACAATACAGAACTGTTCCTGACTAATGAGATGAAGTGGCCTCCCCAAGTCTCTCCTTTTGTATTCTTTCTTGCCACCCATGTGTTGAGCGAGATTTTCTCAGGAACTAAGATCCACCCTACAAGTAAGTTCTGCTTCTTTGCAAGCTGGATTTATTCTTTCTAGTTTCCAACTTAACATCATATATCAAATAGCTCTGAGTGAACTATAAATACATTTGTGATGTGGCTGTTAATGCAGCTTCCAGGGGTGATTAATTTATGTAGAGTGTATTTTAAACAATGAAATAATGTGGATAATTTGATATTTCTAAATGTTGTCTTTTAGAGTCCTTTGTTTATGCTTTCTTTCTAAATCTACTGGTTATATTCTCAATAAAGTTTTTTCTCCCCATCCCATCCCCACAGGTGGGAAAATATCTCAAACTTCCTACTAAGAGTTTTATTTTGTTTCTTCGCCTTGCTTCAACTTTCCTTGCTTTCAATAATCTTTAACCTAAAATCTGGAATTTTCTCCTCAGTTGGCTGAAATAACGTTTACTAGAATTTTTCTGACCAGAGATCCCTTGGTATGTTTCAGACTGCTGGGGCAGGGGAACAAGCTATGGGTGCACTAGGAGTGAGGGGAAGCCAGGTAAGTCTGAACAAAAGCTGGTTCAGTCCAGAGTGTGGCTCTCAGGGCAGAAAGAGGGAGGCCAGCACCGAGATCATCAGAAACTCAGCAGCACAGGTTGGTTAAGTATTTTAAGAAAGGCCACAGGCAGGGGTTGAATAATATTTTAGGAACAAAGTGCCAACTGTACAATCCTCTATGACACCATCAGCAGGGACTTCCCTTCTCCTGAGAGAGATAGCACGACTCTCAGTAAGGTCTCTGCCTCTGCATTTCTGCACCTCAATGGCTGTCTGGAGAGCCACTTGCTCTCTGATAGGAAGCTAATGCATGTTCAATCTTTGCATTGTGTCACCAAGGTATATTATCTTATTTCTCCTGTCAACAAGTTTATGAGACTGGTACCATTATTATTGCCCATTTTAAAATTGAAAAACTTGAGGCTTATGGAGATGACTGGCTGTCATGCTGAAATAGTTGTGCTAAGATCTACACCCAGGTTACTTGGGTCTAGAATCTGAACTCTTCTTATATGGTGGTCTATCTGTCCTTCCTGTTGCCTGTTTGGTGTCTCTGTTTGCCATTCTTTTCTGTCGGCCACTGGGCTCCTTAATTCCCAATCAGATATCCGTTGTCTCTATACCCAGAGCTATGAGCCAGTCTGTCCCCCTCCTTTCCCCAGTCCCAGCTCACTTAACCCCAGCCTGGGTCAGAGCCCCAGGCCCCTTACTTTCCTGGCAGGAGAATAAAGACAGCTGGCAGTGAGAAAAGCCTGTGAAGGAGAATCTGAGCACAGTGGTGGTTATGGCTTTGCTGCCTGAGAACTCCCTCTGTCAGGGAACCGCACTGGCTTCCCACACTTGCTACATGGACAGATGTTTTCAATTATTATCACTGACAAGCCTCCAGGCCAGGTTCCTTTCTGATTGGCTGTCACTGGACTCAGAGGGGAATAAAGGAAACTGAGGCTAGGACACAAAACACCTCAGTCATCACTTTAATCATGTTTCTCTAAAGCAACTGGTTGAGTTGGACAGTTCACTCAGAATTGGAATCCTTTCGTAAACACAGACTCAATTTCCTTTTAAACCTTTCTTTCATTCTGGTTTCAATTTTTCTGCCAATAGTCCTTTTGACATTGTAAGAGAGTGAGACATTTGTCATTTCTTTACCAATTCTTTCCTTTTGTTGTTCTTCCAGAGTTTTGGGTTCATACCAGAATATAGTGGGAATTATGATTTAGAACAATTTAACTTGATATTATTAGACTTCTAGACTTGGCCTTGCACAATCATCTGCAAAAATGACCTACGTCTGATGAGAAGATTCTGGCAGCATCCAACACTCCCATCTGCAGTAATGTGGGAAACACCCGACCTGAAGTCCAAAACCACTTTTCAAGTCTGCTTTGTACCAACATCAAAGTTTGCTGGAAGCCATCTGACACACCTCACCTGCATCACTGAGACCCTTTGTGATATCACCTTTATAGGTAATGATTGAATGTGACATAGTTACAATGATTCCATTTTTTACCCTCTCTGGTATATCATACAGAGGCCCAATGACTAGTTTATCCCAAGAGATATCTGAGAAAGCATTGGCATGGACAGTAGCAGAAAAGGATGTAGACATGTCTCTCAGAAGCCTCCCTGATAACTCTCTCCTCTAAGTGCCCTCTTCTTCAACAGGATCAGTTATTTCATTGTTTATTTCTCCCTTTCTGTTTCCATAAATTAGAAGGGAAAACCAGATCATCAGGTAGATTAAAGCCTTCTGAGTTCATTTTTATTTCCAATTCTTTATGTCATATATCTGGTTAGAAAAAAATGTATTCAAGATGCTCCAGTGTTTCTGCACATTAGTTTTATGTTCTTTTGATGTCCTGAAATTCCATTTGTGTGTGGTCCTTCTTGCTCAAGTCTCCAAGCTGCCTTGTCTCTGCTGCCATTTTCAAAACAATAGAGGCAGACATGCAAGTGGTCGCATGTATTTGGTAAGATGGATAAAAATCTATAGCTTTAGATTCTTAAGGCCCAACTCTCCATTTTAATTTCTGAAAAATGTCTTCTTAACTTTCAATCTAAATTCTTTATTTTAAGCCTAAAGATAAAATATTATCGGATGTTAATTCATCCTTTTCAAAAAAGGCACATGAGGGTTAAAACATATGCTTCCTTCTTCGCTCAGGAAAAAAAATCTTCCAACCTTTTTGGGGGGATCACATATAGCTCTAAAACAGCTGAAGCTAAAAACATCAAAGTTGGCATGACTTCAGTTATCACTGAATCAGGAAGATCAAGCCAAGTTTTTGAAGAAAATGGTTGAGCATTTTAAAAATAAAAGAAGTCAAAATGCTCTCTCTGAGCATGCTCAGTGGGAGATCTTAAAATATTTTCTTTAGGTCAGCTTTATTTTGCTCATTTCTTTGGAAATATTTCAACAAACCTCTCTAATTAGTCCTTATTAACATTCACTAATGCCCTAGCCAAGGCCCAAGTGTCTGTCACCTGCCAAGGTGATGTTTTCACCGTGTTTGCCAAGGGACCACTACTGGTCAATGCCGGTGAGTTGCTTTGGTCCTTTCATGTTTTTGTCATTGTTCGGTTCAGTGATTTTAGGTGGGACAAATATGTGGGAGGGGATGAGGGACAGGATGTTGAAACAGTTTCACAATAATAATATGGGGGTTGAATACAACTGCTAAATACTTACCTGTTTTTTTTTTTTGTTATTGTTGTTTCAATTTTCTATAATTTTAATATTCTGAAAAAATTAGAAGGATGGTTTCTGCATTTGAAAAGCATCAGGCAGTTTAAATCAAGACTCAAACACAAAAATACAGCCCTCACACTGAAAAGTAGATACTATGTTTATCATTTCCTCAAAGGATTTCATTTTCTTTTAAGGCACTAAATAGCTTCTCTGCTGACAGTTTGGGGGCCCACATTTATCTTGCAATAAGACAGTAAACTGTCCCTGCTTTACCTGGGACCAGATCAATTGACAGACCTGGCAGATCTCTGACATTACACTTGTTATCACCACCACCTGACACTATTTCAAGATGTAAATTTCTCAAATGGTATCTACAGCCTGGTAAGAATATTGCTTCTTATTGCAATGCACTTTTACTAGTCTCCACACTGTAATTTCAAGAATTTCTTTATAGGAGTTCTCAGTGAAATCCTCCAGTAGCATTTTTCAACTGAGGAAATATTTTGCATGTATAATGGCTCAAGGGAATTGCCATGCTGGTAAGATTACATTTCTACCTGTCACAAAAAGTCAAGAGGTAGATTTTGACATATCTTGTTTATAATATGTAGCCAGACAGTGGTAGTCAGAAGGGTCCACACATACAGGGATAGCCCAGTAGACTATCTGCAAATTACTTTAGATGTATTAGTCCATACCTAAGTTAGAGATCTAATTATGCTCAATCAAGTATACTAGGGAAGATGCTATTTTAATAGCTGGCAGCAAAATCCTACTTAGAGGAGAAAAAATCATCTGCTTTCCTTTCTTGCTTAGCAAAACCTTTTGATGGACCATTTTGGTTGTGAAAACAATTTGGAAAATGATAAACAAATTCTCTGAGTGAAACCCAAAAAACTTGCCTTATTGGGATTGTGTGCAAAAATTACCTATAGAAACCTTTATAAAACTATAGTTTTGAGGCAGAGGGCATGGTGAGAAGTTGGAGACCAAATGGAAAAGACAATTTGTGAAAATTCCTTAGAGGAGTAAGGGGGAAGAATTATGGAGGTTCATTTCAATATGAGAAATGCCTATTATTCACGTTTACATTTTAAATTATCCACTAGCTTGGAAGTGATGTAATCTTTCCATTCCTTGTGAATATTCAGGAAAATTCTACTAATGCTGTGGTCTGGAGTGAATTTTTGGATATAAGAGCATAGAAACAGTCAAGATAAGGGAACACTGGCCAGTAGTGAGGCATGGATGAGTTTAAGGTTTAGAGACCCAAGAAATCAGGCCAGAAATGACTTTCTGGTAGCCTGAGAGATGCTGGCTTTCTAACTTCATCAGAGTGGAGAATTGAAATGATTTTGTTTTAATTTCAAGGGGAATGATTCCAATAGACAAAGGGCATTTTCTAAAGTTCTTGGTGCCATTTTTTTGCTTGCTTTGGTTGTACCCAAGTTTTGAATCTTATCATCCTGTCAGCTCATCATTTCCAAGATGTGGCTAGACTGAGCTGTCTGTGGCCAGTTTTTCTAAATGGTCCTTCTGCTTGTGGCTTTAATTCTTGGTTCTGCCTTTCATTTCCCCTTGAGTATGAGAATCTAGCTCTGAACCCCAGCTGTATTGCTAGGGTGCTTGACTCTCTCATCTAATTTTTGCCATCTTCTCCCAAGCTGTTGGCTATTTCTGTTCTTCCAAGTTTACATAATCTGCATCATTGCCTGTCCCTAAACACAGGTCACAGAACCTTCCAAAACAGTCTGCATGCAGTTGGATTCTCTTGACTTCATCATGTGGGTCCATCTTCTCTGCTCAAAGCCCTCAGTGGCTTTCTGTTTTTTTGTCAGGTAAAATCTTGGCTCCTCCATAGGACACACTATTCCTCTGCTACGTTGGTTCCAACCTTTTTTCCCCAGTTCTCTTCATTCAAAGTTATCCATGACTACTTACCAAAATATTCCTAATTTTCCCAATGAGTAGACCTGGCTATGCTTTGTAATATTTGTTTGGATCAGTGTGGAGTTTGAACCAAAGGACAGGACAAACTAGTGGCATTTAAACCCAAGAATGCTCCAGTCTGTGCAATTGTAATTGAATGTAAGTTCTTTATAAAACAAAGCATGTGGTTTACATTGTGTAACTAATATAAATCATAGATTAAGAAAGAAAATAAGTAAAAGCAAAAATGATGCTTTTGCTCACAAATCTTTTTTTCTAACCAAAAATATTATAAATCTTTAAGTTGTTGTTTACACCAAAATGTTTGACTGTATGGTGACTACAGAGAATGTAGTTCACAAAAATAATGATATCAGTCCATCATCATGAAGCTTAAACAAAAATCTGGGAGATCTGGCTCAAGTCATTCTGTACAGGAAGCCACCCTGTTCAATGACGGTGTCTGCTGGGGATGCCACTGATTTGGGGGTAAGACAATCCCAATCTTCTTACATCCAATTGAGAATTGGAATATGCCTTTGCCATTTAGGAACTTAAATGACCTCACAAGTTACCAGTGAAAGGCACATTCCTCCTAGATTTGACTAGTTCTACATGATAGCTTATTTTCTTCTCTGATCATAAAACTTCAAGTTCCTAAGGCACATAATAAACTATATACATAATACTCTTCTCAGCAGAATTACCCACTTACCAATAAGAACTTTAGATTCCAGCTGCTAATGAATATTGTATTACCTAAAACAACACAGAATCATTAATCCTCTAAGGTTCCCAAGTTTAAACTATATATACTATAACTGCTTTCCATTTCCTGAGTACTACAATGCAATAAACAAATAGATCTCAAAATTCTTCATGAAATCACCACAAAGGATGAAGAGAATGGCCCTTCATGTCATGCATTTGGCTAGTCACAAGGTCAGGTATCTTTAAACAAGCATGTTTTATTTTCTTTTAGATCCTATCCAAATCATAGTGTCATTTAAATTTGTGCAACAAATTTTCATTGTTTCCTTTTAAGAAATGCATATATAACCTACTATTTAAGATGTGTGAACTTAGGGCAGCACCAAGAAGTCTTTCTCCATGTTCTACTAATGTTAAAACCTTGCTGTTTTCTGTCCATTATGTAGTAGTGATGATAAAATAACAAAAACCTCAATATGGAAGTGTATTTAAAATTCTGGTTATGGAGTTTTGAGCATATTGGCTATGGAGGGATGTTTATAAAATACAAACAAATATGTCAAACTTGAGGCAAAATTTCAAGAGTCGGGAGTATTCAGGTAGAGAAAGAGAATGCTTAGGACCCCACCCACATAGTGGCATCACCCTTGGCTGACTTCCACTCATCCCGCTCTCTGTTTCCTCTGTAAAATACACTGACCATTGCTCACAACGCATTCAATGTTCCCAGCTAGTTAATGGCTCTCAACTGTGCACATCTGTTCCCACTAGAGGGAAGTCCCAGGAGAGAATCCCAAACAAGTTTATGCCAGTTGTACTTATTATTGTAATTATGTAATTTAATTAAATATTATGTAAACTGATGAAATATGAGAGCAAAAAGGAAGAGAGTTGCTTTGGGAACACTTTCTTTGGAGAGAAGATAAATTTGGTTATATCTAAAATTACTAGAGTTTTCTCTGTGGGTGGTGATTGGTCTCATCGATCTTGCAAAGTCTTTTCCAAATCTATCATATATAATTTTGCTTGTGTTTTTAAATTTTGTTATCTTTAGATTGATTCCTTCATTCTATTTCATGTTACAGTAGCTGCCAGTTATCATTTCCTGAGCACGTACTATGTACCAGGCACTGGGTGAAGTGATTTGCTTAAATCTTCACATTTGATGTGTAAAATAATAATTATTAATTTTGAAAGAACTGCATTATGTCCATGGCTATATGCTCAGCATATTGCATATATTCCCCAGTTAATTCTCATGATATACCTCTTTTTAGATATGGAAACTGAAGATCAGAAGGAATGAGAACTTCATGTATACCCACAGCATATAAATAAAAGATCTGGGATTGGGACCCAGTTCTATTTTGTTCTGAAGTCTTATCTCTGATTACACATACAGGTTCCTTGTGGACCTGTCATATTTACTGTCAAAATCTTAGTACATAGTTCAGTGCCAGTCTCACCATAGGTACTCATTTGTGTTATGTGAATAAATAAATGCAGAGATAGATGAATATTACCTCAATTTTCTTAATAAGACTTAATGTTGATTTGCAAGAAAATGGGAGAGAGCAACTTTTCCTAATTCTAGACACTTTACAGTGTACCATATGTGAATTAGCCTTCCTTTACTTTTATTAATTGAACTATTACTGTCATTAAGATCATATAAGAATAGTTTGTTTGGGGAAAAAAAAAGATTGTAGTTGTGATTTACAATTGAGGACTAGTGTTACAGTTTTGTCTTCTCGTCATTATTCCTTTCAGTAAGATCATGTTTGGAGGAAACTGCATCTTCCCCATTCTGGTCTCTTTGTTTGAATGAAGTTAGCCCAGGGCTGGGCCTGCGTCCCAAGCTCCACTAATGAGAGTCATGCATTCCTCTGCCATAGAGAACCGATCAGGAACAAACAGGGAGTAAACAAGCCGCCCATGCCAGGCCATGGGGATGATTCCTGGGAGTTTTCTGTTCCCACAGCAAAGGAGAGCCTTACATGCCTCCAAGGATGCTAGGCTGATAGGATACAATCCTGGCTCTGCCATTTTGCTGCCAGGAGGAAATATTTTTAAATCAAAACAAAGTTCACCCCAAGGTGAGCAGAGGCTAGAGATGGAAAGAGGCAAATTCCTGGCAATAGCCTTTGGTGATTGGATCTAGTCATGCCCAAAGTCACATCTCATCATGGAATGTTCAGTTATAACAACTAGTAGATTCTCTTTTTTGCCCAAACAATTGGGAGTTGAGCTGTATTCTTTTGCACAAAATGTTACCATAGAACTCTAAGATATGTTTGAACATACTACATAATGTGGATCAGGTGAATTGATCCAGAACTGTGGCTAGTAAATATTTAGGAGAAAAAAAAATTCATCCAAAGCAAAGCAAAATAAAATTGTACATGAAGCTAAATCTAATATCTGCCTCTAAAATCTTAGTCCTAGCTGGTGTTGAGTTTGGTGCTAAGCAATAATACTACTTTGTTATTTGATTTAAAGGAAGACTCACTAATCTGCTAAATAAAAGGGTTTGATTAAGAGAGAGGATACGTACTATTTCAGAATCTGTATTTCTTAGGAATCTTCAGATAAAGTCAGGATATTCAGGAGGAATACCCCCCATGATGTTTTAAAATGAATTTTTTAATTCAAGACTTCTTCAAGGAATAGTTTCTCCCTACTCACTTGCAAAACACATGCTCGTGTATACACATCCACATAGAAAAAGGAATCCATTCAGGTACAATCTAACTTGCAATCAAGAACTGCTAAAATAGGACCTTTATCATCAACACAGCACATCCCAAAATGTCTTTGTAAAGTAAATCAAATTATATGAGTTAATTGATTCCAGGCAACATCAGCAACTGCAGGTGGAGACTGCATAACAGGATGTTTATTAATGAAGTACTATTAATCAAAATCGACAATACCAATTCCTGTTTGTTGTATCTGAAAGCTACCTGCAGTGGTTACAGATATATTTGTTGAATTTTTAAACAGTTTTGAGAAGGGGGAAAAAAGAGGACATAGTAACACATGGGATTTTTTAGCTGTGGATCTTGGATCACTGATATTTAAACACTGAAAAGATACTTCTAAATACAATTTGACAAGCAATGCCAAAGATGCCAGTGGTAATTAATTAGCACTTAATTGAGACCACAGAACAACAGGACATAGGAATCGGTACTCAGTGCCATTTCCCCTTAGGCTCCCTCTCACGAGGGTCAGGAGGGTGGCTGCAAGCTGAAGGTCAGTAAGTAAATCGAGAGAACACATTGACACTGGACATTTCATGATGGATCTCCTTCACCCTTTGCTGCCGCCCCTGGCTATCTCTAGCTAGGAAAGGACTATGATGGTCTGAAGGGGAATTTATTGTTCATGCACATCAAAACTGAGGTGGGCACTGCCCTCACATCCTCCACTAGTTAGGCTGGACACTTCTGGAAAAGATCAAGCTCAAATGTTAACATATGAATGAAGGTAGGCCAACATAAAAGCAAATTAAATTTAGAGTAAAGAATTACTTGAGAGAAGAAGATTAACATTAAACAGGGATGAGAGGTGGGAGGGAAAGGGAGTGAGAAGGGAAATAGCATGGAAATGGAAGGTGATCCTCAGGGTTATACAAAATTACATATAAGAGGAAAGGAGGAGTAAGACAAGATAATACAAGTGGAAGAAATGATTTACAGTAGAGGGGGTAGAGAGAGAAAAGGGGAGGGGAGGGGATGGGAGGGGAGGGGGGATAGTAGAGAATAGGATAGACAGCAGAATACATCAGTCACTAGAAAGGCAATATGTAAATCAATGGAAGGGTAACTGATGTGATACAGCAATCTGTATACGGGGTAAAATTGGGAGTTCATAACCCACTTGAATCAAACTGTGAAATATGATATATTAAGAACTATGTAATGTTTTGAACGACCAACAATAAAAAAAAAGAATTACTTGAATTTGCTGGATTTGCAAGATTATATTTAAATTTTTGTAAAAATAAATCTAGATAAAATATATTTCTGAAAAGAAATTTTTGTAGAAATATTTTTTATAAAAAATTAGATAAAACATTTCTCTAAAAATTAATTTTTTTTTCATGAAAAGCATATCAGATATTATGATAGTTTGTATTTAAATATCATCAAGACTCCTAGAAATTCAATTTTAGGTATTGTTCATACTCTCTCCAGTCCCCTCCAAGACACACACATACACTTTCTGTCTTAATGGATAGGGGCAACCGCCTTAACAGAGGGAAAAACTCTATAGCTTTATAATCCCATAGACTGAGCAAATAAAAAAATAGAAATGAATTTTCGAACCTATGAATAAATTTAGACAGCCTCTGACTAAAAATTTATAATAGCGTGGCTTATACACATGAATTGGGGAATAGGGTTGCTGAAATTACCACCACAATTTAAAAAAAAATGAAATGGGGACACTTTATTTATTTATTTTTTTAGCTGAGATTTGAAATCCTTAACTGAAGGCAAAGTTCACTGATGTAACTGGGACTAGAAGTCTGGGTTCTTCAGTATCAAACCTTCAGTCCACATAGATTATATGACTTCTGAACGACCTTCACTCTCCAAAATGTATACAACTGGAAAAAGACTTTTTGGGATCTGTTTTATTTGGTCACACACAAGCCTATAGTTAAAACAAATAAGATACCTCTCCTTTTCAGTGTTCTTAGAAAGTGCTTGACTGATTCTTCTGAGGTCCTTGAGAACTTGCCTTAGACAATGATGCTCACTGCCAGAGCAGAGAGCAATGAGGGTTTGATCAGAAGCACTCTCTTCTTGTTCATGACCTATTCTTTGAACTAAGTCTGTTCCCTTGAACCAGGAATCTCCTCAACATCACTGCTCCTTTGCCACATCCCAGTGGATATATTCATGTGACATGACTGGAGGAGCACAGTGGCTCCTAGCCTTCCTCTCCTTGGGAAACAGTTGAGCTTGGCAATGGCAACAGGAAGAGGTGTCATCTGGTGAGATCAGAGTCCAAAAAAGAAAAAGTAAAAGGCAAATAAGCAAGCAAAAAAGGTAGGGAGGGGAGCCCTCTCTTTCCTTAATATTATTTTACTAAGAAACTTCATGAAAACCATATCTTTCAGTCTTATGCAGCCCTCATCTCTGTTTTAAAATATCAGCTTGCAAATCTTAGGATATTTCAGGATAAAATCATTTTTAAACTAGCAGGTATTTGCACCATTTAGTGAGGTTTACCCCCACCTTTTATTCTATGACAATCTCACATTTCTTAAAATGGTCTTTACATTCTTCGTATTTAATACTGACCATCTGCATCATTTAAATTCCTCCTGAAATGCCATACACACATTTTAGACTTTCCCTAAAACACAACTTCACAATCATAGTCCTATGTGAAGCTGTGAGTCACCTTTGCCTACCATTTAAGTAAATATTTCTGAACTTACTCTAACTCTAAACATCAATTTTACTTTAATGTTTTATTTTGTTATGTATTGACTTGATGTATACTCCCACATTATTAAATAAATAATGTATTTAAAAAATGCATCCAATATATAAAAATTAAAATGCGTTTAAAATGAGCAAGAAAACCAAAGTGAATGGAAAATAAGATGTAAGGATAGTGGAGTATTCCAAGTATTAACAAGTCCACATGCTTGCTAAATGTCAGCCAGTTTTAATTCAAGTCTTGCTTCAATCTTGGTGGATCATATTACTTCCAGATAGGATGTCCATTGATTGACTTTACTGTTAATTTTCTTTATTGGGGGGGGGTGCTGGGGATTGAATTTAGAGGCACTCGACTACTGAGCCATATCCCAGCCCTATTTTGTATTTTATTTAGAGATAGAGTCTCACTGAGTTGCTTAGTGCCTCATTTTTGCTGAGGTTGGCTTTGAACTCATGATCCTCTTGTCAGCCTCCTGAGCCATTGGTATTACAGGCATGCACCACTGTGCTCGGCTTTACTGTTAATTTCTAAGAATATTTCTGCTTTCCTTATGCTCTTTATCTGACCATATCTATCCAGAGGCATCAAGATTCAGGATTTCTTGTTATTTTTTCTTTTACAAGTAAGATTGGTACAGGGATCAGGTTTCATACACTGCTATTTCCTCTTATTCAATGGGGATATATGTTCCAAGACTCCCAGTGAAATCTTGAAATTCAGGTAGTGCCAAACCTAACAAATACTATGTATTTTTCCCTATATGTCTTGTAATGCTGCCACTTAGTACCAGTGTTAATTTGTTCCTTCATGTTTTAAACCCCTGTGCCTCCTTTCCCTTATTCCTCTTATGTTTGGTGCCATTATTAAGTGAAATTAGAATTACTCAAGTACTTCCAAATGTGACAGTAAATCTGAACATGACAGTTACTAAGTGACTAAGAGGCAGGTCACATACACATCATGAATACACTGGACAAAGGTATGATTCATGTTCTGGGCATGATGGAGAATAATGTTGAGAGACTAAATCCTGTTACTCAGAATGGCATGCAATTTGGATTGTTTAGTTCTGAAATTTTCTATTTTATATATTTTTGGGTTGCCATTTATTGAGGTAACCAAAATATTGGAAGACAAAATCATAGATAAAAGGGGACTACCATATTTCATTTGTTCATCTATCGGATCCACAAATATTTGGCAATTTTTATGTGCAAGTTACTAAGACACAAGTTGAGCTGAGAAGTTTTAGATTCAGACAGGCCTACATTTCAAATACTGATCCCATCACCTTTTATTGGGTGAACTAAAAAAAATAATATATTCTTTCTGGATGCTAGATTTTGCTTCCATAGTAGGGGGCAATAATTACATGGCTGTTGAATTGATATCATATATTTTAAAATATTCAGCAAAGTGTGAGACATATATTTAGTGCTCTATAAATTTGTGTATTCATGCTAGGCATTTGGCAAGAATCAAAAAAGAATAAAAATGAGCTTTGCACTACCTTCACTATTGTCTATTTAAGTGTCAAATTCACCTCTGTAGGAGTAACTATGAATTCAGAATAGAAGAAGATCTCTGCAGATAGGATCAGATCTCTGATCAGCAGATCTTAAAGAAGCTGAACCTTGGGCTAGAACCTTGAAAGAAGTAGAATCTGGGATAGCAGGAGAGTAAAGAGGAACCTGGTTTGGAGGGAAATTGTTTGGATGAAATGTATGGTTCTTAGAGATGGTGATGCATGAGGCATAATTTGGGTTGGTGAGAACATTCATTCATTTTGCGCCCTGAAACACTCATGAATGGAAGTAATGGTTAGAACGCCATGATTAGGACAATAAAGAAGAGCAGGTAGGTTTATAGCAAGCAAGGGGACCTATGTAATACAATTACCCCTATTGGGAACCAAAATCTAAAAACCTAATTGTATTTGATGCCCTAAAATGATGCCCTAAACTCTACTCTGTCGGGTAGAGTTCAAGTGCCTTAAAGTAGTTCATTTCCATTTGCTTTTCATAACTATAGTCAACTTGGGTTACAGTTTCTACATAGTGACTTGATGACCTGGGAAGGACCCAGATTTGCTCATCTTTGAAATGAGAAGTTTAAACAACTTCCTGCTGGTGGGAAAAAGCTACATATCATTTCCTTCTGAAAATGAGAACAAAGGTCAGTTATTGCTCCCTATGGCTCCTCCACCTCTACTTGCCTTTTGGATGTCTCTAGTTAAACTCCCAGATGTCTACAAGAAATTCTCTGCACACTGAATCATTAAAAAAAAAAAAAAGAAAGAAAGAAAGAAAGAAAGAAAGAAAGAAAGAAAGAAAGAAAGAAAAAAGGCTTTCTTCTCTTTCTTCTTCTTTTTTGAAAGGAGTGGCCTAGGTGTTGATTGGACTGAAATTCCACAGAACTAAAAACAAAACCAACCTCTTCCCCAGCCCCCCCAAAACAAAAACCTTCCATATGCGTCTCTCTGTGAAGTCACTTTACTACTTCCTGATCTTCCTGATTTTAAATCCAACAGTTACATTTTTAAAGAGACACTGCACTTTGGAATATGAACGTGTGAAATCTGAATACAAAATATAATGGAGCAGTATAAGCCAAGTCATGCAATAGAAATTTTTTTTTTTTTTAATTTACGGCAGGCAGGCAATTCTGCCTTTTGAACTCTATTTCTAGCCCTGTTGCTCTTATTTGATGGGTTTCATAATGAGGCTAACAACTCGTAAATGGCTTAGTTTACTCACTTTTGGAAGACACCCCTTATTTTCTGTTTTGCAGCATCCTTTCTCTGAGAAGCTCCAGATATTTAAACCCAATGCAGAACAGCATATATATTTTTCCCCATTACCAGTGTGACATGATGAAAGGCAAAGAACTTTTGTATACCTTTCTTTAATATGAGAAATGCCCTTTTGTGATTCACTCTCAACACACAATGCATGAGTCCTACAGTTACAGTGGTTGTATCCATTTTAAGCTCCCAATTCTGGGGATGATGTAGAACTGCTGGCTAAACAGAGGAGACTGAAAAAATATCTTTCTCCCCTTTACTGCTCCCTGTCGGTTCTTCCTTTTAGGATTTCTACTTTAGTATATCTCCAATTATGTTATCAATAATATCTCATTTGTATCTTTAAAGTAGCTCTCTATATCTGCTGGTCTTTACCTTCTTTGAAAGCCTCTCATTAGAATACTACAAATAATCTAATATTCCTCTACTTCCTCCACTCTCTTGCCTTCCTGACATTCTAAAGTTATTTTCATCTTCATTGTTTCTCTGTGGTCTCACCCCTCGCTCTAGATCACACTTAGGTTTGCTCCCTCTCATCATCACAAACATTCCTAAACTTATAGTTCTTCCAGAAAACCTTATCTGGTAAAATTCAAGAATAGTCAAGAAAATTTTTGACATTTATACATATACATATATATTTCTAAAAATGTATTCAGTCACTTTGATTTAAAGCAATCTAGATCATTATTTCATTAGGTTTTTAAACAGCATCTGGAGTATTTCTGCTTTGTTGTGATCTGTCTTAGCTTATAACTTCATTGAGGGAACAAAATGTGCCAAATTCACTTGGAGACAGCCTTATGGAGTACTCTGAAAATTTGTTACTTTTTCATCTCACAAACATTTATTGAGTACTTCCTGTGTTACAGGCACTGGACCAGGTTCTAGAATTAAAGGTCTGGACCCCATTTATTCACTCTGTAAAAATCAGGGAAAGCAGTAGAATTGTTTCAATAGAAGTGGGTGTAATATGCCATCATGATCAAAACTTGGAAAACAAAAGTGAGGTCCACCAGGCCATAGCCCTGTTTGAAAATGTGGACAGCCAGTTTCTCTAAGACCTTTTAACTTGATGAAAACTGTATTAAACTCAGGGTCAAGCAGATTCAAGCCAGAAATAATAACCAGTGAATAATAATCAGAGTCTGATTGACTTCTACTCCCATACTGCTTAATAATACTTTTAAAATAGTTATTGTAGATGCCTTGACTATGGTGATTCATTTTCATTTAATGAATTTTAGGGACTAAAACCATATCCACTTTCTTGCTTTTTTCTTTGTTTGGATCTAGTTTATTGGAACAACACTAACAAGCGGCTCTTTCCTAAATTTCTTGAGGTATATAAGGAGCAGGGGGACTCATATCTAAGTTTACTTTGCCATTGTTTTTTCACACAGGTATGCACATGCACGTGCCACCTTAAGATTCTTTACTGGAAAGCAAGGGGGAAACTTGAGCATAGGTTAAAGTCCACATAACTGAGACCTGAGCTCTGCGGCTTTGACTGTACTTGCCAGTGCTGAGTATACTGCTGGGATTCCACAAATAAATAATAAAAATAATAATGATTTTTAAAGCATTTGGAAATGCTGAGTTGAAAGGTGTGGTGTAAGTGCAATGTTTTATTGTGAAAGTGATATCTCTTGCATTATCTGCTTCTAATGGAGGGCGACAGTAATGGAGAAGAAGGCACTTATGCCTCCAGCCTGGGTCCCTGAAGGCGGGTGGGGCTCAGGCAGGCACTGTGGTAACGCTTTACTGTACATGCAATTGCTTCCTTCCAATCTCGCAGAAGGTGTGAGAAAAGCCAGGCTGCTTCCTGTTCCTCTAAGCCTTAGAAGTCATCATTGTTTCTTACTGATGGAGGAAATGACTGAAAAAAATCACACTGGAAAAATACTGCAGTCTTAAAACTATTAATTTAGGTTTTGTTTTGGGGCTCAAATAAATACACATTTGGCAAGAGGCACATCAGCAGATTGAGTGTGAAACTATCCCTGGTTTGTGATATGGGCTGAATTACGTCCCCCTTAATTCACATAACGAAACCCTAACTCTCAGTACCTGAGACTGTGACTGTATTTGGCAATAGGGCCAGTAAAAAGTCATTGAGTTAGAATGGGGCTGCTAAAGCAGGCCTTTATCAAATCTTATTTGTGTCTTTAAAGGAAGAGATAATTTGAACACATAGACACCAGGGACATCCAAACAGAAGAATGACCTCGTGCAGACAAAGCAACAAGATGGACATCTACAAGCCAAACAGAGAAGCAAGCCTCTGGAACCAACTCTGTCCACACCTTGATCTTGAATTTCCAGCCTCCAGAACTGTGAGAAAATAAATTTCTGTTGTTGAAGCCACATGGCCTGTAGCATTTTGTTTTGGCAGCCCTATGGCATCCAATTTGGGATAATTGAGACTTCAGATTCACACTGAGCCCTAAAGTACAATATAGAACAAGATAAATATTTTTTATTCTGTATAGTCTGAATGGTTTCTCAACTAAGTCCGTAAGTTTAATTATAAAATGAACATAACCTGTATCAAATTATGAATATGTTAACATATTGAATGGGGACAAGAAAAATAAGCACCAGATTTAGGCTACATAGGGACTTGAAGGTAGAATAAAAAAATCTGGTTTCCTTGACCACATTGTCATAATATGCATATATAACAGTTTATTGAATCCAGGCTGTGTAGACAACCAGAAGAACGCTGGCTCCATACTGTCACAATGCATGCCCACAACAAAGACTCAGGGAAACAACCCCTTTCATTCGATCTCTCTAAGTATTACCAACATGAGAGCTGAAAACCTTACCTCTGTCTGAAGTATATCTATGTATCCATGCATAAGTTATTAACTGGGCTCCCTGGGCTCTGCTGCTGAAAATATTAATATATTCAAATCTCATTCTAGCTACTGCAAAAAACAGTACATCAGATAAATGCATTAATATCTTCCTTAGACAAAAGAATCTGGCATCATTTTTAAAAATTTTTTTTTCTTGTTCCTTGGACTCTTGCTGAAATATAGGTGATATATGGCCTAATAAGGTAAAGTGGCCATCAGGTGCCAAAGTGCTGGGTTGACGGTATCTATAAAACTCTGTTTATTGTACTTGAAATACAACTCTCTTTTATGTGAATTATGTGCTAAGTACTGTTCATATCACCCAATGGCAGAAATGTTTTCTTTTTATTTTCTTAGACATGTTGCCTGGTAGAAATGAGATGGCCTATATCCAGGTGGCCATCTAATTGCAGATAATGTGACCTCTATCATGTCAATGTCCTCTGCTTTATGAACTGTCTTTTCTAGATATAAGTGCAGTCTCTGTGAGGCTGTGAGGCAAAGCTCTGCTGACAAACAGTCAGCCAAGTGAAAAGATAGGATAACTTAAGGCAGTAAGGAGAGGAGAGAATCCTGGGGAGTTATCGTTTAGATCACCACTCTGCATTTTTTGGATCCCAAGTTGGGATATATATAATGACCAGCCTCTACCCTATCCAGCTTTGCCTTTTTGCTATTGGCTGCACTTAAGGCCTTTTATCAATGACAACAAACAAAGTGGGTGGTCTTCTACCTCTTTCTAGCTGTAGAAAAAAAAATAGTGACATAATTTTTCACAGCCTGAAATAATTGTGGAAGTACAGATACTGGTTAGGCTCACTATGAATTATTAGTGGAAAAGTGGGTCTCTGAAGTACGTTACATGTGAAATATTTTTCGTCACTTGAACATGTGCCGTCCAGAGCTGGCCCTGTTCTAGCCGTCACAGGGAACAAACATTTCACATTCACAGATGCTCCCAATTTGGTGCGGTTTGGAGTGTAATTTAGATCAAACGTCTCCATGTAAATGAGTCAGGGTTTCTTAATTAGGTGCCTCTAAAGCAAAACCTTGGACCACATCAGTAGGTGTGGGTGTGGTACCCACAATACTGGAATCTTTCCTGTAGACCATGCTCTTAGTATCATTTGAATAGAGCTGGTTTTTTTTTTTTTTTGGTTGTTTTTTTTTTTTCAGGCAGAGTAATAAATCTGCAGATGGCATAGACAGAAAGACGCTACTTCAGAAGAGCTGTCTAAAAACACTGCCTCTTTGGCAAATGCCTTAAAGTAGGTCATTCTGCTGTGATTTAGCTTTTTCTTTAGATTTGATTGCCAGCTTTTTGTTCCCATTACAAGTAGGGTGCATTCCAGTCCACAGACTTGTTCTTAATTTTTCCAACTGGTATTTGTTTACTAGAATTTGCAGATCTTCCTATGAAAATGGCCAATATCCTGTCACAGTGCTAATCATGCACTTGACCACAAAGTGAAATGGATCCCGGTGATAATCTGGCAATGCTGAAATATTAAAAGCCTTAAACACCCAGTCTTCCCACAGCAAAACTGCATTGATTTATATGGGTAGGTTTGTTGAAATAATTGTCCCATCTTTTATACATGTGAAAAGAAGAGGTGACAGGATGTAAATGGAAAACTTTTACAAGCCATATAGCTGTTTGTATAGAAATTCAGGTTATCTGCTTTTATACTTGTCATTGTTTGTGTTTTTTATAGGGGGAAAAATCATTGGGGCCCATTTCCCTATCGAGGCTTCAGGATTTACATGCAGAACCCCCTTCAGCATTAATGAGTTACCTGAATAAATTCCCTGGCAATCGATGGGCACATAGACCTTGTTTTGTTCTATTAATTATTCCTCACAGAACCTTGACACTGACATTAAATGAGGCCTTAAAAAATCTTGATGAAGGTCTTAAGGTATCTTTTACTGTTCAAATATTAGCATTGCAAAAACTCTGTCTAAGGCATTATTCATTTTGTTGAACCACAGGGAAGGAGGGGTTGAGATAAGGAAACAAGAACATGGGGCACAGGGAGTGACCTTTCTGGTTTTAACTATTTATTGCCTAGATGCTAGTCTTTCTAGGAATAAGTTATAATCCTCAAATATGACAGTGATGAAAATAAATGTTAAAATCATAATAGGTTAAAAGAACTGAGTATGTTGTCTTGAACATCCTGTCTTTTCCACAGGCCCAGTTTTGTCCTGACAAATTGTTGATGTTTTCAGGTGAAATCCCAAACATCAGTTAGAAGCACACAACGTGCATTTGGAGAGGAGTAGAGAAGATTGGCCAGGTTCTTTGCAAGACTGGTTTGTCCCACTGTACCTAAGGAGCAGATTAGGAAAATGTGTTTTTGTGCAGCATTTCCCCTCGCTCTCACTGAAACTTCTTTTACTTAGAAAGGATATAGAAGCTTGTGATTAAGCAAATGTTCTGGTTAAAAACACTTATTATCATATGTGGATTAGCAGTAATCAAACAACACAATTAATATTAAAATTACAACGGACACCAAATTATCATCCTTTGATAATTCACAAGGAACTTTTGAATCTTGAAGCTCTCATTAGGAACTTGAGTTATCTCTGTGCTAGAGTGTGGTTATTAGATAAATGGATGGTTATTAGAAATTTCTGACTGGTGAAATGGCAGCTAATTGAAATTTGTTTGGATCCTTTTGGAGCGGAAGTTATTTATTGAATAATACTATTTGATGATACTTTTCACATTTTCATAATGCTGATGATTCTGATTTATCTGTTTACTTTCTAATTTTCCCCCTTTGTTCTTGAGTGATTCTTGCTGTGTTTGTCCCCCAAGTTGTGTTTAATTCCATTATTCTCTTCAGATTCTGCACTCTCTCAATGAATGCATCCAGTGTCATGGTTTGAATATTTATTTTAAAAAGCTAATTCTCAAATCTGTGTTTCCTCCTCTAATATCATACCTTCATTTATCCATTTGCTTAAACGGTTTGTTAAGTGCCTGGTATTGCTCTAATCTCTATTAGTTTCTTAGGACACTATGAAGTGGGAAGAAATTATTCCTTCAAGGAGTTAATGTAACTTACATAAGAGGAAGGATTCATTATGACTTCACGCCAGTTAGAGTATGTGGCCTATGGTTGAGTAGGCTTGTGAGGGAGGTATAGCAAAACAACTCAGGTTGTTGGTGTTTTACAGTTAATAATAGACTTTGATTCATATGTAACACTGAATTTTCTAAAAGTCTTTGAGATACAAGTATTATAACGTCTTTAAACATAAATGAGGGGGAAAATTCTTCCAGAAGCTGTCTTATCCAAGGTGACATGGTTAAAGAGTCATAAATTCAGAATGTAAGTTCAAGATTTCTGGTTCTGAATCCAGCATGCTCTATGTCCTGGATTAAGTGCAAGATCAAGTGTTTGGGCTGTACTCTGCTTGGATTTGCAATTATGTTAAGCTGCGATAATATTATAGACATCTTGTGGTATCTTAGGTTTCTAGAACATTTCTGAGATAGCAAAATCTCTGGAAACTTAAGTTTGTTACAGAAAGTAACATAGTATTTGCATAGAACCTATGAACATCCTTCTGTATACTTGACATTATCTCTTATTACTTATAATACCTAATGTAATGTATATGTAAATTGTTATACTATATCATTTGGAGATAATAACAGAAGAAATGTCTGTTCATGTTCAACATAGACATGACTTAAAAAAATGTTTATTTGTGGTTGGTTGAATCCTTAGACACAGAACACACAGATTTGCAGGGCAGACTACATACTCTTTCACTTCCTTTATGTTTTCATTTTATTTATACCATTAGATTTTATAGACAAGCACACGCATATGCACATGCACACACACACAAATTTATAGAAAGATGAGTAAAGTTTGATTTTTCATCTACAGATGATAAGACAGTGGCTGGGAAGAGAAACAGCAGGCTTAAAACACTGTAGAAGCTCATGCCCAGGCTGAGGCTGTGCTGAGTCTCTCAAACTATCAGAGGCAAGTGCACAAAGTACTTTGCACTCACAAACAAATCTTTCTGATTAGACTGATTACTGAATAATTGAAATACTTTTCAAACTCATTTTCCTGTGTCTACCTTTGTTCTTCTAGAATGTATTCTCAACACAGAAATACTAGTATCCTTTTAAATCTGAAGTTAGTTCATGTCATTCCTGGTCAAAACCCTGAGACTGGTACTCCCTTTATTTTTAACTCAGAGGCAACTACTGAGTCCTCCCAGTGTCCCCAAAACCCTGTGTCAGCATGAGGCTCCTCTCCACCTCTCTCTGCTCTCCCTGGCTCCCACCACCCTGGCCTCCTTGCTTTGCTGGATCTCCCATATCAAGGCCCAGATATGTGCACTGCCTGGATCACACTGGCTCTAGATGTTCTCTTCACCAACATCCTCCCTTACCTGAGCTTGTGTGTCAAATCTTACCTTAATGAAGTCTACTGCAAAGAAGTCTACTACAATCTGCCCTCAGAGCACTTTCAGTCTTCTTTCTGCTCTGCTTTACTAGTTCCTTAGCAATTGCCAACTTCTAATATGTATGGCATTTCTATTTATAATGTTGATGTGTTTCAGTTATTTATATTATAGATTTTATATATTATGTAACCTCCATGAGAGCAGGGTGATTTCTGTTAAGGTTACCAATGTGTTACAAATTCCTAGAACAGTGCCTGATATATTTGAGTTGGTACTCAAAAAGGGCAATAAGATGAGCCAGTATTATTAGTAGTAGCATTATTCTATAGTCTACAGACAAGACACCCTGGCACTGCCTCAAGCTATTTCCAATCCTTCGTACATCAAGTAAAAGAATAGCAAACATTCCTAGCATACTTCATGGTCTCTCCCTTCCCACTGAGATCCCTGACCATCCCTGGAACAACTGTGCCCTAACTGGTCTAGAAGCTACTGCTTTTCACCTTTGCTCCAGCCTCCTCCCTTTGCAGATCCATTTTACACATCACCATTGTTTGAGATACTTAAAACAAAAACCAAAAACAGAACGTATAATCTTCAATTTCTCAGTAATCAACCTTGGATCTCTATGGTCTAAGATGTCAGATTCCAACCTTTTTGCCATTCCTACCCATTTCCTGGCTCCTCCCTGGCATTGGGGTCTCACCTTCTCCTGCCACAGCCCAGTTAGCTCACCACTATATTCTGGCTCCCACATGGTCTTTCTGCAGCTTTCTCATGGAACATCCTGTACTTCCCAAATCTCATCCAAGCTTCAAACCTAACTTTAGGTCACTGGAGACTTCCCAATTATCTTATCCCATTTCTTCCCAGTTGAATCATCAGCTGCACACACTGCTCAACAGTTAATTTTCTTCTAGTCTTTCTTCTTTATGCTTTATCTCAGATTACTAACGTTGAAATGGTAGATCCTTAGACGTCCTCCAGGTCTCCTTACTACAGTATGGAACACAGAATAAGCACTCCATTGATACTGCTGATCCATGGACTCATGCTTTCCTTCTTCTCATTGCAGAAGTCCTTTATCCTGCATGCTTCCGACAGTTGAATATTTGAATATTTCAAATGTTGTATCTTGAATGATATCCTAAATTTATACATTATTGGCAAGTTATGGCATTTTCACTGCTATTCTGATGAGGTATGTATGAGGAAAAGTGTACATTTAAACTACAGTCTTTTTTAGTTTACAGCATATCTACAGCAAGTCTAAATGGAGGAAATCACACAGATTCTACCAGGGATTAATTGGGTCTTGCTTTGTAAATGTGTTTGTGTGTGTGTGTGTGTGTGTGTGTGTGTGTGTGTGTTTCTTCTCAAACATCTAAAGTGAATTCTATCATTAAGAAGTCACAAAATATGTAGATATTAATGTAAAAAGCACTTAGGAAGTAACTAGATAAGGAATATAATCATTAATCCAACCAACAATTAAGAGTCTTTAATGGTATATTCAAGCTTTATCACAAAAGCCTCAGTAGCGCATAGCAATAACCATGTTTGCATAATATAAGCTTGAAAATGGCCTATTCGCTGATGTTTCTAGCAACTCTGGTTTCATTTTATAAAGCTTTGAAGGAAAATTATCATTCCTTCCACTGTCCATGGGTTAAGCTTTGAAGATCTGCATTCTGCCATCTTGTCGTCTCTTGATTCATCTTGAAAGCTAGACAATTTGGTTCTTGGGGGGTCATGGAACCACTTTTGGCATCCCTCTGCAACAGCACTAGCTAGTGAGAAGAAACACACTTTCAGTAGGCGTCTCATTCACAAAATATATTCAGAGACTCAAATCATTATTTCCCTTCCCACTACATAGTAAAAGCCATTCTAGGTGTGGGGTTGGGATTGGGTTAACATTTTGGGTTATTCATGTTTCTGCTTCATTTATTTCCTAGAACTAAGCAAGTAAACTTGATAAATTCTGGGTGTCAAATCTCATTTTCAAGTCCTCTTTCTCTTTGCCCAGTTCTATTTTCTTGGTTCATAGAGAACGTCTCTCTTCTGTTACAGCCAGTTTCCTGAGAGTTTGGTACTCAGAGCAGCAGCAATGGGGGAATTTGTTCTTTATGTAGCATCTCAGGCCCCAAACCAGATCTCCTGGATCAGGATTTGTCTTTTTAAAACAGATTCCCAGGTGATTTGATTTGTAAAGATATTTACGTTGGAGAAGCCATGAGATTCTCTATGGGGTGCTAATTGGGCAGAAGTGCTGGCCACAGGCCTTAAGAAGGCAGAGGGAATGGCCCAGTTTCCATTGACCATCACTGAACCCTTTCAATATCCTCAATCATTGGAATCCTTCTCCACTATGATACTTCAAGGCTTGTTTCTTCAGTATGGCATCTGCATCAATAGAGGGCACTGTTTTTTCCTAGCCAATTAGTAGACACCATTAAGCCCTTCTGATGAGAGAAGGTGAGCCCTTCGGATGGGATGCAGGATGGCGGCCCTCACCACTTGTGGTCATTAATGTTCCCATGGTGCTTTTTGTGAGAGGAGGGATTGTTAACCTTGGTGTCCTGGCTGCTTTCCAATCTGTGTAATTGCATGCAGCCTACCTAAGTCTGCTCTGTAGTTTCAATTAGGTAAAGTATTGTTCACTTCTTGTACTAAACTGCTGTGTTGTGTGGCTACAGACTGCTAATTAGCTGGTGTTTTTCAGGTGGCTGCATGTGGATGAACAAAACCTTTCTCTGGTCATCTTCTTCCTACTCCCTCTCCCTTGGTCCCAAATACAGCCACATGTAACATCTTCTATGTTACACTTCTTGTGTAAAAGTGCTTTGGGATCACAAATTCTTAGAACATGACAATGTACATTTCTTTACTTTCTCTACCTAGCCACCTGCTTCTGGGCTTAACTAGTTTATTATAGGTGGGGTGTGTGTGCGCGTGTGTGGGTGTGTGTGTGTGTGTTTGTGTGTGTGTGTGATTCCATGTAGAAGATAAAAAGAATGTGATTAGGTATTGAATAAAGAAGGTGTTCCTATTCGATACCTGTAGGAAGAAGTGTAAATAAAGGGAAAATTCCTGTGATTGCCAGGGAAGTATAAACTGCTTTAAAAGCTTGGCACACAAAGAATTGGCTGTTTTCAGTGTGATATGAAAGTAGGGTGAGGTCAAGAAGAGCAGGCATGCATTTTATTTCTCCTTTCTCACTAGTTAGAAAAATATAGTGTAATATGTAAACTATTGGTAAAATGCTTCACTATAGCTCCAATCTCTCTGGGGATGTCTGACCCTAAACAGGAAATGTGGCACCAGGAGTTAGAGAAAACAGTATCAGAGGTCAGCACCAGGGAAGTACTTACAGCTCTGGAATGGCAGCTAGAGATGAAAGAGAAGTGGAAAAAGACCAGGGAGCAGAAGCCACGAGGGCAAGTGTCCTCTTATCAAAGAGATGTGTTTTAGAGAATTTTCTGACATGTAAATTGATTGTTAAAACAAGTCCAAATGGGGAAATAAAATGAGAATTAGGTAAGTTCTGACTTTGCATGTCTTCTCATGATATGAACAAAGTAATTCTTCTTTGATACCCCCAAACAGAGACAAAAGTTCATTAGATAAAAGTTATTTTAGAGTAATTTAAAAAAAATTTTTTTCATATCCCCAATACTAGGGCAGACAATGAAAATCAATGAATGAAATAACAAATGAATAAACAAAATTGACAAAGGGAAGATTATTAAACCTTCTGAATCTCAATTCATGGAGAACAGGAAAAGAATTCTTTTAGTTCCAGAATACCAGCACCTAAGTCTTGCTTATTCTTACAATGGTCTGCCTCAGTGTTCTATTTTTCTTATTGACAATGAGAAAGAAAAAATAGGAGTTTTACTCAGTCTGAGGGATGGTTTGAAGAAGACTGATTTGCAAAACCTCATTAAAAGAGGAAGAATGTAGAATCAGAAGGTTGGGACTGAGAATAGGACTTCGGGATGGTAACACTCAGATATGAGCTGGGAGGTAAATATCATAATGGTAAAAGGTTCCTAGATACAAGGCATTCATTGCTTCCCTGATAAAATTGTCTTATTTCCAGCTCCGCATCAATCACATAATAAACACTTGTTATGCATTTGCCTCATGAATAAATGTGTAGATGGATCACACAGGCAACAATGATTTGAACATGAAGAGAGTTCTCAGAACAAAGGGCAAGAGGAAGAATTTGAAGATGACAACAATACTGGGGATGGGGAGAAGAATGTCAGAAAATTACCTCAGTCAATAAAGAATGTGGGTCAGACCCCCAAAAGGAGACAAGAGACTAGGTGTGAGATGCCAGGAGTCTTTAGACAAAGGGCAATACTTAGTTTGAAGCTTGTGAGTTCTGCATGCATTTCACACTTCATTTCTACATATTATTGAATGAACCTGGGGGGGGGGATTATAGCCTAATAATGTTGTTAAGTCAGAGATAAAATAGAACTAAAAATTCTAATTTTAAATTGAAGTACTTTTGCTATGTAGAAGGTTTTGAAGGAGATGTTTCCTAATGGCCTGAACCAAACAGCCCCCTGAACTCCTTTCCCATCCCCAGAGGCTCTCATTCAGCTTAAACCCATGGTTTTAGCTGTAAAGCACTTCAAAGTGTGGGTCGAGCCTTCTACTGGCCATAGACCAATTGTTATTTATGGCTGAGAATTCCTCATGTCTGCTGCTAAAGTCCAGTCTTTTCTCAGCCTAGACATTACAGTCTTGAGATCTGAAATCTCATACATAATCTGCACTTTTTCTTGCATGAGGAAAAAAAAAACCTTACAACATGGAAATCTGCAGCTACCCCGTGTTAGCTATTCCTGGATGTCACCCTGCAGCTCTAATTTCTGCTTTCTCCTCTGTATTCTGGGTACTGCTGCCGGACTTGTCAGCACCTTGTCACTGTTTCCTGTTGCGTGGGCTACCATTGGACTCTGTGTTCTTAACAATTATCCATAAAACCCCCACAAAATCCTTCATAATTAAAAAAAAATATATTAACAGGTAAAAAAAAAAAAAAAGGAAGCTACTTCTGAAAATTTAGTTTCCTGAAGCGGGTGCTATTTGTAAATGCCTCACAGCCTGGACGAACTGCAGTGTTGTCTTGTCTTTTCCTGTTCTGGGATGTTCTTTTGTTCATGGTGTGACAAGGATGTGGGGAGCCAATATGATTTAGCTAAATAATACACAAATGTCAAGAAGACTTTCATGTCTTGTGTACAGACCAGAATAAATTACTCGGATGGAATGTTTTGTTTTTCTTTTCAGGGAACAACCTCACAGTTTACAAGGAGCTTCTCTGACAAGAAGTGACTAAGAAATATTATTAAAAGTAACCTATTTTAATGTAGTAGGAAATGGCTAAGAATTTCACTGGGGTTCAAAAGACAGAGGCCTGGAGAGGATGTTGATAGGCAGAATGCAATGAGGAATTAGGCTTGTTCTGGAATTCGTATGTCAGGGGGTAGGGTATGTGTGTGTGGGGGGGGGGGTGCAGAAAAAATCCAGTAAGAAATGAAAATGAGGGAACTAGTTTCTCAGAATTAAAGGTGAACCGAAAGGAATTGGCAGCTGCCTGGACATGCCAGCCAAAGGCCATGGTATCTGATACACGTGACAGATCCAGAGACAACGGCAAAGCTCCCCAAACAACTTGCAGGAAAGGCTTGCCAGGAAGCCAGATGCTGCTTCTGGAAGAATATCTTCTGTGGTTGGGCATCTGGGTTCACTGCTTTCCATTTAAAGAGGAGAAAGAAGGTGGCAAAAGGCAGCCCCATCACTGCCTTTTAAAAAACATTCTAAGAGTGCAAATATGCATGTGCACACACAACGTAAGCATTGATAATTGTTGACACGGAACTTGTATTTTAAAAAACCTACAAAGATGCAACTTTCCCCAGTGCTTTTTTAGATGGAAAATATTGTATTAAAGGATATGTGTGTATGTGTGTGTGTGGTGGGGGGAGTCAGACACCCTTAGATAAAATCTCTAAATAATATGAGGGATTACTAATTAATTAGGTGATTTTATTTAATGGGCTGGGTTGATCACTGATGTTCAACTAGAAATAGGAATTTGAACGATGGCCTGTGCCTCTATCACAGTTGGCTGGTCTTCTGCTCTCTTTGTGTTACCATTCCTCCTTCCCTGGATACACAATCGAGTATTGGTGTTGGCATGAGAGCAGAATGTGGTTGAGTGGACTGGAAATCAGGTGACTTGAGGTCTGGTTAGTTTTTCCCCCTTCCACTTTGAAGTTTGCTGTGTGTCTGCTCTCTTAAAGCAGAGGAACAACATGTCTTTATGCCCTTAAAAGAAGAGAGCAAGCTTTTGTAATCAAGGTGATTTCTATTCCCCTCTCTTCCTCTTCCTTCCTATCCTTCTTCTTTTACCTCTCTGTGCTAAATAATTCAAGATAGTATAAAATATTATTGTATCTGAAACAAATGATGAATAGGAGTTTGGGTTGATCTGATGAGATAGGTTAGAGGTTTATTCATTTAGTAGAAAAGTTATGACAAAAAATAATATATTATATTCCAAGATTCTTTACTAATTCCAGATAATCAAGAAGTCTAATTCCAGACAATCAAGAAGTCATAACTACTGGAAATCTCACTGTAGTCTTATAATAGTTCTAACAGGTTCCATGTCATTAATGAGTGGTTCCAAGTTCCCTGCTCAGTATTTCCTGGGCCTCTCTTGGCACTTATTCATTTTGTGCTTGTGAAATCTTAGCACTCATTCTCAGTATCAATATTGACTCCTTTATAATCCAAAGAGTGATACTTTTCTCTTCATCATGATGAGAAGATGAAGATCTGGCAAGGACAGACATTCTGGAGAACAACTCTTTACCAACAACCTCAAAATGGAATGTTCCCTAGTCCTGGTCTGAAATATATCAGTTTTCTAATATTCCAGACATAAGAAGTTGGTCATATGTGGAACTACTTACTGGCTATTAAACTGTTACCATCTTACTTAATAAAGTCATGGGATTCCATTTATTCTGCAAAACAATTATTAAATATCTACAATGTTTGTGAGTAGTCTCTTAGGACTGGTACTAGTAAGAATCAATACTTTAATGGAAGAAAGGGCCAAGTTAATTATTTTCAATCTCTATTCCCAATAATATTTTAAGGTAAATATAGTAAATAATTTTTTTCCTGCCTGAATATTATATTTATTTTTCAATTTTTTAAAAGCACAAGGATGAAGACAAGAACAGTAGTTGATTATAGTTACAAATCTGCCAATGTCCTAATATTAGGAGAATGTTCTAGGCTTTGTTTATAGAATTGGTAGTCTTAATCACAAAGTAAAATGCTTCTGTTCTTGCCACATTTTATTTCTAACCATATGTATGCCATTTGCAGGCTACTTTTCTGGACATCTTCTTCTGACCAACATTAGAAGTCCCTAGGAATCTGTTCTCAACTCTCTTTACATTATCCTTGAGGTATTTATGACCTTAACCTGCTGCCATCTTTAAACTGACAGTTCTAAAATTTATAACTAGATCTCAATCAACTTTCTTGCAATTCCAACATATATTTCTTATTTCTCACTGGACCTTATTAATAGAATATAAACAATGACTAAATCATACCATGTCTTAAAAATTTCAGCATCTTTCATGCCTCCAATTGGGTCCTTTCCTGTACGTGGTTTGTGGATAATACCACTAAGCTAGCTGAAAACTCAGGTGCTGTCCTGAAGCCCATCCTCCTGACCTCTGTACACACTGAGTGACATGTTCTCTTGAATCTACCTTATCAGTGACTCTCATATCCATTCATTTCCCCATTTTCCTCACCACTCCTTGGTTTGGTGTCGCTAGCTTGGACACCTCCAACAGCCTCTTCACTGTTTCCACCCCTCCTACAAGCTACCCTTCATATAAGCTTATAAAAACTGTGGTCTTCATAAATACAGACTTTATCACTTAATCCCTGTTTCAGACCCCACAGAGATTTTCCTAATGTCTACAGAAAGAATTTCAATCTCCTTAGCAAAGCACAGGATGTTCTTGACAATTTAACTTATCTAAAATATTTCAGGCTCCTATTCCACCCCTTCACTTTATGATTCCTAATTCTCAAATCATTCAGATGACTCTCCACTTCTTTACCATGCCATAGTTCTCCTTCATGCCTTCATATACACAGTACATTTGACTCTCTATATCTGAGTTCTCTGCATGGGGGGAAACAAGCTGCTGATCAAATGTATTAAAAAGTTTTTCTATACTGAACATACAGACATTTTCTTGTCATTATTTCCTAAATGATACAGTACAACAAATATTTACATATCATTTATATTGCATTTAAGTATTCTAATTAATCTACAAGTGACCAAATAGGCAGAAGAATGTCAGAGGTTATACACGAAGAGTATGCATCTGAGGATTTTGCTATCCATGGGAGTGTGTGTGGGGTATGAGGGGTTGTCCTGGAACCAATTCCTTTCAAATACCAAGCGGCAATTTTATTCTCTTGGCTAGCTGTAGGCATGTTGTCTGTCCAGCTGACATTCTTAGAGATAACCTGTGTGAAGTCCCCTACAAGTGTTTCTTTAGTTTCTTGAGCTAAATTTTAGCTTCTTTTTGGTGACTCACACCTTTTGTTTTAAGTTGAGAGGTTAGCAATTATCTTTTTCTGTAAAGAACCATGTAGTTAGTATTTTTGTTCTTGTGCAATTGGTTATGACTATCCAATTCTTCTCATCATAGCATGTGAACATTCATGGGCAATATATAAACAGGTGTGTGTGTGTGTGTGTGTGTGTGTTCCAATAATACTCTACTGACAAAAACTTGAGGAGGTAGGAGAGATGTGGTCTGAGTCCTGTAGCTTGCTGGCCCCTTATCTTGTCCAGCCCTGGAATATAGCAGGCACTCATTTAAAACTTCCTGAAGAATTTAGTGGGTAGGATTTTGCAGTTAACAACATTTTTTATAAATGTGAATTTAATTGGCATATTTCATACATGAAGAAAGGAGGTTTGGAGACATGAAAAGATTTTTCTCAGTGTTGTGCAGTTTCTAAGGGCTGAGGTTGGGACTTGAGCCTACATCTTCCAATTCCAAATCCCCAATTTTTTTTCTATTAGGTGAAAGGCCAAGATTCATAGTACAGAAGAGTGGGGCAACTTAAAAAACTTACCTCTTTTGAGGGAAATATCCCTATGAAGTAGACCTTCACTAGCATAGAGAAGACAATGATAGATGGGACAGTAGCCATTTTAAAATCTTGTTTTGTTTTCTATGATTCAGTGGTAAATGTTACCATTCAAATGTGAAATCTAATGATCTAAAGTAATAGTTTCACTCCCGTCTTAAAAGCTTATCTCCCAAAGCCTTTCCCTGGAACAAAGATACACCACGGGAAGCATCATTGAACCTTAGTCCCTAGCTCACAGACCTTATAAATCCTGTGCCAAGATGTCTCCTCAGTAGATGACATTTTAATGATTACTATGGGGAGTTGGGAACTATTGCTTCACCCTCACGATCAGAGTAATTAATTTTCTTAACTACCAGGCCAAATTCTGCCACAGGAGTCCAGTTGAGGAATTTCAGACCCATAGGAAGTACATTAGCTCTTCAAAGTGATGGGGGTGCCATTTCAAACACACAAGCAAAGGAGCTATTAAGCTTCTGGCTTATTTCAAACAACTTGCAACCCTTGTCCCTCAGGAAAAAGAGAGAGGGAGAGAGAGAGAGAAAATAACAATTTGCACACATCTTTCATTTTCCAGTAAAAATACCCATAGCCTGCAAGTCTTTGGATATCAGGTATTGTGGTTGGGTGGAAGACCAAAGTGTACAGAAAAAGAGTGCTGTGCCAGAAGGCAGCACAGTAAAACACACCCTGCTCCAAAGCACACCAGACCTGAGCATTCAGAGGTCTGGATGGGTGACGGAGAGCATCACCAGCCATTGCACTTGATGACCAGAGAGGAGGGTGAGGTCTCAAGGGCTTTGAAGTCCATTTTCTAGCCGTATCTAACTTTCCCCTCCAAATATCAGAAATGCCCAGAGTTCCATTTTAAAGAGAGGGTGGATGAATTATTTCCTCCCCATTGTTTCCTTGTACAATCTAATTCTAGGTCGTCATCATTTAAGTTGCCTCTGACATGGTTTTGTAGGATATTTTATTTAACATCCATGAAGACCACAGAGAAGCTTTAAATATTGGTTTACTCTCACAAAATAGCCACAGCTCAACAGTTTCTCCTTTCAACGAGGCATTCAACTGGCATGCTTCCATGAGATTTGTCTATTCAGCCATATCATTTTTTTCACCTTGGAATTCTGTGAACAGCTGGGCAATTTTCTTAGAGTCAATGAAAAAGCAAAGATTTTTTAGCTTTCCTTTTAACCTATTTCACATTGTGCAAGTCTCCTACAAGAATGTTTATCTAAATCTAAAATTGGCAGCAAATATATTCTTCCAAGGCTATTTTCAAAAAAATCCATGAATGGCATTGTTTCATCAGTCATCTTTATTTACTTTCTTATTTTTTTATTTATTTTTTTATTTTTTGGTGCTGGGGATGGAACCCAAGATCCCTCACACATGGTAAGTCTCCATTCTACCACTGAATTAAACACCAGCCCTCTAAGTTATCTTAAAAAGTCACCCATTTCAAAGACATTTTTACTTTCCTTCACTAATGTGTAATTGCATGGGAATTGAATGTTCTTTGGTGTTTCCCTCTCTTAAAAATCTGAGATTGTCTTGGCCACCACCAATGCATGCCACAAAGTAAATCTGGCTAACTAGTTCAATTTTGCTCTAAGGAAAGAGTTTGATATTTATTTTCTGCAATTATCATGTATTATTTTTATAATCTGGGAAATAAAAATGTGGCAAAAGATTTCAGCAATAGTTAGAATATCTTACCAGTAATAGTGGCAACAGGAATTTCAGTACTGTACTTCAAAAGAGCAGAGCAGGCTAGACAGATATGTAATTGACAGGATTCTAGAACACTAGTGACTGAGGCAGAAGGTAAGGACCTCACCTTCAAAATTTCTTGCTTGTAAGCCTTTCACAAAGTTAACATTTTGTTTTGGGTGGCATAAAATTCTCTTTGTGAGGATTATTCTGATAAGTGAGACAACAAAGCAGAAGCAATTTCCCTAGGAAGCTGCTGTAATGGAGGAGGCTCTTGAAAAAAACACAGGAAGACCAGAGCCTTAATTTAGCCTCCTCACATCTGCACCAAAGGAAGGCAGATAAGGCAACCATGGCAGCAAGACATCACCTGGAAGGTGAACAGAATTGCAACTGAAGACAGGGGATAAAGTGCTAGCCCAATTGATAGGGACTCAATGACAGAGCAGGCTTGGGGTTGGACATGATAACCAGGGTGTCTTGTGGCTTGTTGGACATATGAAAACAGCCAGGATGGGTCTCTGGAAAATGACTGAGTCAGGCTAGTGAGGAAACTCAGATTCTGGAAAAAGCTTTGGAGGTAGGGGAAAGAATTTTTGGAAGATAGTAAATTTGATAGTTATTTTACTTCCTCAGCAGTTCTTCTTATATTTGTTTCATTAAAAATTATTTTATACTTCTCTTATGATAAGAATAAGAGATGTGGATGTATTGTGCTTATTTAGTACTGACATGTGGTAGGTACTGTGCAAGACCTTTGAAAGCATTATTCACCTACTCCTCACCATGGGAATGGGTTCTTTTATGATCTCCATTTCACAAGTGAGAATATGGAAGCTTAGCTTTGCATGACCTGGCCAAGCTTATACTTCTAGTAAATGGCAGAGCCAAGGCTCACATTCAGGCCTGCCTAACTCCAAAGCCTGTTTTCCTTGCTTCCTTAACCTCAATGTCTCCTTTTATACTGTTGATAGAGGAAAAAAATGAAACACATGAAAAAAAAATAGCATAATTCAAAGACTCAAAGAAAGAAATGTTTACATTTTAGCAAATATATTCACAGCCTTTTCCATATGCACAGTTTTTTCTACATATTTATATTTTTACTGAGTAGATAAAATATTGTATTCATGATTTTATTCATCTTAATATATGCGTTTTTCCACACTCAATTAAAAAGCCATGAATTACATGTCACTAAACCAATATGGTGTATCATGTTCTATATAACCCTTCCCCTGTCACTGAACACTTACATTATTCCCAAGTTTCTACCAGTCAACAAAATTGTCATAATAATTTCTCTGCAAACACTTTCCTCCTCTGTTACTTAGTATAAAATAGAGAGATGAAGATCACTGGTTCAAATCACATAAAGATGTGAAGGTCTTCATCTTTAAGATACATTACCTAGATTACTTTCCTAGTATGCTTGCTGATAGATTCCACCAGTACATAGAAGATTTGATCCAATACACACTTGTCAAAATAGATTCACCTATCTTATTAATTTTCTATAATCTGATAATCTTTTTCCCCTTGTTTACATTTGCAAACTAAGAATAGGAGCACTTCCTAAACAATATCTCTTTATTTTTTAATTACCATCTGGGGACTATTTTAACAATTATCCAGCATTGAAATTTTAGGCTTATCTCCATAACTAACAGGATATTGGGGATACAGAAGTGAGAGAAAGAAAAATGATGTGTTCTTTACTTTGGAAAAATCTCAAGATTGGGACCATTTCTTTCCATTTGATTTCTATGACTTGATTTAACTAAAACTTCTATGGGACTTCTTTGAGTTTCTTTCCTCCTATTTCTTTCAGTCTAAAATATTATTAGATAACTTTTTCATAAACAGTAAGTACAGCATGCAATTGTCTAGTGCACCAAGTTTTACTAAGTGATTCCCTGTTTCTCACTTGATTCCTTTAACTGGCTCACAGCCTCCAACCCATTAGCAAGTCAACCATTGTTCTAAGTTCTCCTTTCATTAGTTTATCTTCTCTCTACAACCTTCCCAAAGAAGTAGGAAAGTGCATGTGATGTATTTTAAATTGCCATATATACGATGATTCAGAAGTCACCACAGACATTTCCAGGGCCTAGAACTGTAATGTCAATTTGTGAAAGTCACCATTAATAAAGATTTCAAACTGGTGACGTTTGGAGATGAGAGCTTATTCTGAATTCCTAGTGTCAAGGTACAACAGTAGAAGTCTTGACTTGAGTGCCATTAAAAATGGAAACTCTGGACTTGCCACTATTGGGTCTGAGCAGCCATTTTACAATTCTATACTTAATATAATCACGGCTCTTTAAATATTCTGGCTTTGGTGGATAAGATTTACACCTGTCTCCCAGTCTAACTGAGCCATATTAATCTTTCCCAGGCAGTAGCTGCTCTGCTTTGGGGAGAACATTTAACTCAGAGCTCCACAAAAATGGAACTCTGTTCTGTTGACTGTAGAGTACGTAGGTCAAGTGGAATTTTTGGCACTTCATTACATTCCCTGACCCTCACTAAACAAACTTCAAAATATATATGTTTGCAACAATTTGGAATAAACACTACATACAAGTGTTGATGGGAGATTTTCTGAAGAACTACCAAATGCATCAAGACTAAGGAAAACATTCTAATGATTCTTTCAAACATGAATATATTTAAATTCTAGTTAAACAATCTTCTTATTTAGTCTTCTCAAGCTTTGATGACATGCCACGATTGGCTGTTCATCAAAAACTTAGCAAAAAATGCTTAACAAGATAGAATCGTGTGCACATACTTGTGCATAATTAAACCCAGTTTATATAAATCAGTGCAGGGTGGAATATGGTCACACCACCCAAGAAAGGTTGGTGGCTGGGAAATAACACATTTTTCCCCCGTGTAAAATAAAAAATATTAAAATTAGAATGCTTTGAAATGATATAATAATCTGATATTAAATCTTAGTTTAAAATATCTATTTTCATCTCTATTGAAATAGATGAAATTTCTATAAAAGTTAGGAAATTCATTTAGATATAACAAACAAGCTTTAACCGTTATTACTGGGACTGTGTGGCATGACATGGAGGAGTCTCATCTTTTCAAGGTTTTTTACTAAATAGATCCTCATCTCTGTGAGGTTTTTTTTTTTTTTTCTCCCCTAAAGGAACATTTAGCTGACTCTTAGTTTCTTCATTTTATAGCTGTTCTTTGAGTTGAAAAAAAAAAGGAGTGATTGAGACTGAGTAATGGATATTTCTCAAGAACTCTAAGACTAGGTATTGCATAGCATTAAAGAGTATACTTTTCCATTTGTTTTATGACTTGGTCCAGTTAGAGTTACTGAGATAAGCACTCCAGTATTTACTTGTAACTTGAAACCCTTTTCATGATGTGTAAAAATCCTGAGGGAAAAAGAATTAACATCTGAAGAATGCTTACCTTGTGCCATGCATTTTATATGCATTATCTCATTTAATTCTCATAACCACAAGATATGGTTGATATTATTTAATCTGATTTTACTTGCCTGAGATCATAACAGGAGTAAAGTACAGAACAAGGCTTTGAGTCTAGGTCTCTCATTCTCTTTCTATTTCTTTGAAACCCAAGATCCTTTCACTGAAACTCACTGAGTTTCCCACTGTAGCCAGCATGTGGAGGCATAAGAAGGGATAACAAGGGTAATAATAATAAGGAGGTTTTAAATTTTGAGATAATGTTCCCCTCTGAGAGTAAAATAAGAGAATAATATGATGCATGTGTTTAAAACCTGTTCCCTAATGCAAGAATTGGTTTGGCAAGTTATGGACTACCCATACGTTGGAATACTATGCCATCATTAAAATGAATAAGAAGAGTCTATTTAATGAAATGGAAGGTTGTCCATGATTTGCAAAATAATTGCAGAACCGTATGTGCAGTATACGTACTTTAACACCAGAAGCAACCACACACACATATGGTTGCATGTGCTTTGAAACAGGTCTGGAAGGATGCATAAAAAAAGTGTTAGTTACTTCTGCTCAGCAGGCTTAGAATGACTGGTAGGCAAATTTCACTTTTTAATGTGTATGCATTGCTGTTGCTTAATTTTTTGTGTGTGCAGTTGCATGTATTACATTCACAATTAAAAATCATGTAATGCATTAGTTGAACAATGTGTAGGAATGACTCATCCTAAGGAATGGATAATTGAGGTGATTCAGGAGATTTAATCTTACGAAAGCAAAACTGCTATTTTGGATCACTATTCTGTGAAAAATGCTTCACAATTACTATGTATATACAGTGAAAGCTAAAATCTCATAACTTGTATTGCACTGTGCCTTATCTGAGGAAGGTGTTAACAGAAGGCAAATGGGTAACAGTCATTTCAGACTTAACTTGTACAAAATGGACCTCTCAAACCTACTCTTCCTGTTCCTCCCCCAGTTTACCCATCTCTGTATGTATCATTATCATTTCTTCACTTGCCAAAGCAGAAACCCACCTGATTTCTCTTTTTCTTACCCCCAAACAACAGCAAACCCATCTTGACCCACCTCCAAAATCTCTTTACTCATATCTTTCTGAGGGCTTTATTCAAAGCATCCCTGTCTCCTGCTTGGCCTATGATGGCTGCCTGTTATTAGATCTCCCTGCTTTCACATTTTCAATCCATTTTCCATTCAGCTGTTTGAGGGATCTTTTATACTCCTTGAATTTAGCATTCTCCAGTCGTTCTTCCTTGTTTTTAGAACAGAAGCCAGATCTTTCATTGGTCCACATGTGACCAATGAGACCTGTGACCTGATGCTGTATAATGCTTAGAACTTCAGCTCCTGTCCTCCACCCGTGTTGCTTACCAGGTGCTGGCCGTCTAGGCCTACTTTCTGCTTTTCAAATGCATCCAGCTCTTTGGGACCTATGGGTCTTATTATTTGCTTTTCTCCACCTGGAATGCTCTCCTCCTTACTGTTTACATGAATAATACCTTATTCATTGGAACCTACATTTTACAGATGAGGACACTGGATTTCAGAGAGTTTAACTTATTTGTGGTCATAGCACTTGGTGTATGATGGGTTTTGAATGCATGTCTGAATCATTTTATGCTCTTCCCATGACATTAGATAACAAAGTCAAAGATGGCTTATCTCAGGGACCTGGAAATGGTTCTGACAGTCAGCAAACATCTACCTACTTGTTGAAAAGTCCAAAGGAAAAATAAATTTTTTTCAGAAGCTCCTTTTGTAAGTTCTCCTTCCTATCTCTAGTACATTTTTCAGTTTTTACAGGAAGTCTTAGGTCAGCTAGAGGGGAAAATATGAGAAGGAAGTATCAAAAAATCTAGTCTTAGAAATTTAAAGTTAAGTGTTTCTTATTTCATAATTATTATAATTCAACATACCCAGAAACCCTTACAACTTACTTAGTTAGATGTCCAAAGAGGGCTTTCATGGTGTCACGATTTGGTGGAGGGAGTTTTTGTACAAGAGACTTTATAGTTTCAATTCTTGTGTTATTGTCTGGCTTTTCTAAAAAACAAATAAACAAATAAATAAAAAGGTTAGAAATGATTTCATGGGTACATGAGATAATTTACTGAGGAAAATTTTAACTAAGACTTAACAACTTAAAGTACTATCAGTAACCAAAGGGAAAGTGTGTTCTTCACCAAGTTGTTATGGAGTTTACTTTGACTATATGAATTAGACCATGGTGGTAAGAAAGCAGTGACACTGTGACTTTGACACAACCTTCCTTAAATCAAGTATTGAATTGTTTTCTTCAATTTCCTATTTTATAAGGTGTAAAAGGACAAATTGTGGCATCCACATTTTAATCCCTGGAACCTGTGACTATGTAACTTCACCCAGAAAAAAAAAAAAAAGACTTTGCAGATGTGATCAAGCTAGGGATTGAGGTGGGAAGACTTTTCTGGATTATTATAGTGGGTCTAGTGTAATCTAAAAGGTTCTTATCAAAGGAAAGAAAGAGGATGGGACTCAGAGAGAGAAGGTGATATGACAGTGGAATCACAGGAGAAGGGCTATGTGATGGGAGCCTGGGCTAATGAGGGACAACAGCCTCTAAATGCTGGAAAAGGCAAGGAAACAGAGCCTCCAGAAGAAAGCAGCCCTGCCACCATCTTGAGTTTTTCCCTGTGAAACTGATTTCAGATGTCTAGTCTCCAGGAATGTAAGATAATAAGTTTGTACTCTTTTAAGCCACAGAGTTTGTGCTATTGGCATACCAGCAGTGGGAAGCTAATACATAAGGACATATAAAACAAAGAATTTTTTAAAAAATTACTTCTATGCTATCTTTTCTCCTGATGCATTTTGGGTTTGCTACAAAATAAGGAGGTTGCAAAATACAAAACTCCAAAAAGCATAATAATTGGCCTTATGCATTTTTAAAAATAGGAAGTTGTTCAAAACTGCATACCACATGTATTGTTTTTCCTCATTTTGTTCCTTTTGCATGGAAGAAAAATTAAGAAGTTATTTACTTAGCACCCTAAGAACTTTGTCTTGCCATGGTCTTAGTCAGGACCTTACCATTTTGAGGTGTAATTATTTATTGTACTTAAACACTTTAGAACATTGATTTGTTATCTTTCTAATGTATATTTTATCTTTAACTTCTAACACAGAGCTCCTTATAATTCTAAAGAGGTCACTGCTGGAAGAGATATATATGGAAATATATGTAACTTAATCCCCCACCCAATATCCACTCTTATCTCCCTTTGCATGACAATCCCATTGTGGAGAGGATGGCAACATATCAGCAAAAGGGCTAATTTCCCAGACTTTTTGGCAACTGGTGTGGCCATGTGACCAAGTTTGGCCAATGAAAGTTGAGTTAAAGCATTATGTGGGACTCCTGAGGAGGAGTGTCCAGAGCTGATTTATTTAAACTTTTAAACTTTTCTTCTTTATGCTTCTGAGAATGTATATGGAATTGGTATATCAGGAAATGACCTTGAGAATGGAGACTATGAAGAATGCACACTGCTAGAAGGAGCATTCCTCACTGTGGGGCAGTGAGACCTGGGATTCTGTGATTTTGTGTACAAAAACCTTTGCAGATGGTTCTCGAATACTAAGAGTAAACATGGTTCCTAATAAGATGTACTTCAATAGCCCAATTTCTAATCTTCTGTTAGTTGGTATATAAATTTTATTTACTAGGGTAAGAAAGAATTAGTTTAGAAACTGCCAATTTTCTTAGCAAGATGTTTCAAAAGAAACTTTTTATAAGGAATTGTAGGAAAATGTCCTGCTGAAGATGGTATTTGGCTAAAGTGGGGTGAGGGCAGTCTTCCTAGTAGAACTCTGCCTGGAAGATTTTTCTTTTTCCTCCTAAAACCACAAGGGTCTATAAATAATGCCTCCCACAGTCAAAGCTTTCAAAATTGCAGTTATTCTTAGAAGAGTTCCAACATAATATGGCTTGGACAACTGCAAATGAAAGAAACAAAGGGGAAGACAAAGAAAAAAAAAAGATGCTGCAACATCATAGCCCACACCAGATGTAATCTTTTCTGCCAAAAAGTAGTGAGCCCCCTGGTTATTTAATGATGGTAAGAAAATGTGATGCTTTGCAGGACTACTTGGGGCCTATGGGATACCTTAAACTCAGAAAAAGCTATTTAAAAAGTCAATATAGATATTTTTTAAAAGATGAGAGTGAAGCTGATATAGTGACTCAGAACAGAGCTATTAGTAGTGTTAGATACCTTGTATTTAACCCTCTGATATGTGTGTATAGGTGTATTTTTTTTTTCAAGAGGTAGATACTTTTTGAAGTTTGGCATGATTCTAGAAATGCATTTTACTTGAGGATCTGGTGAAACATTTGGTTTAAGCAATGAAGATGTTATTAGGAACAGTAGAAAGAAGAAAGGAGGGGAGAAGAGGAGACCTTTTTAGTTTCACTGAAATTTCTGACTATAATCAGGTCAATTTCAGAATCTCCAGAAAAGGGACAGGATGACATTCAGGGCTGCAGAAGTAGCACCCTTAAATTAAACTTGACAGACAGTAAGTGGGGAGTGATCTAAATGGCTACATTCAGCAAACCTTAGTTTTGGGGAACATATGATCCAGTCAGAGTGAGTTTAAAAAAAGGTTGAGCATTGCTTAATTGGAATAATTGAATTTCAAGGTCACAACCATGGTGCTCAAGCAGGAATTAAAACATCATCAAGTCTGTTAAGCCACCAGGTAAAAGAATTGTGAGCTTTCCTGAACAAAGTTAGCTCTCCCTTTGCTGTGTTCCTTTGCTTTTAGAACATTTTTCTTATGCAATACTTCACATGGTATTTCCATTACTTGTATTCCTATCCATTTCCCCCATTAAAGAGGGAATCTTCCTATAAAGCTGAGTTGCTTTTATTCTGGTAGACAGTAGATTGAAAGAACAAAACATGAATTAGTAAATGAAGGAAAGACATGAGCAATGATTGGAATAGATTGACCTCAGTTTAAATTCTGTAACAGCTTTTTATTAGCTATGTGGTCTTGGACATCTTTCTTATTCTCCTTGAATAACATCTAAAAGGGAAGTTTTATGGAATTCACAAGATAGTAAGTAATGTACATAGCACAATGACTGGTAAAACTAAATTCTCTGAAAGTGTTCACCCCCTCCATACCTTTTTTTGAAGTTCATGCTGAGTTTAATTCTACTTTTGTTTCTAGCACTTAGCATACTACTTGGTTGTAGCGAGCATTCAAAATGCAGTTGCTAATTCTTGAACTGAGTTGGTATCTGTTCATGAAAATACAATTGCTAAGGTAGCTTGCCATTACACAAGTCCCTAAATACTTGGTGATGGACTGAGAAATTGATGATCTGATTGGTGAGATGTTATGCATCAGAACCTTTATAAAATATATGGTGGCTTCTCAGTCTGCCTATAAGAAACATTCTACATAAAAATATTTTATAGGCATATTTTCCTATTTCTATTTGCACACATACTTGAACAATCAGACAATTGGAGAGTCATACATGCATATTTGTGGGTAAGCTATGCTGTTGTTCTAGAGGGGAAACTACAATGGCTTAGAAAGGGCTGAAATATTGTTAAGATGAAACAATTTATTTTTCTTAAAACCTAATCAGAACAAAATCTTTTGAAAGGTTATAGGAAAGCAGTGTTTTCCCATTCAAATCAATACCACACCCACTCTTCCATAGCTTGTAAAATCAGGAAATAACACAAACACTTCTAAGTGGGGGAACATCTAAAAATACAATTGGATACATTAAAATCGAAATGACACCTTTTCAGATCTGGTTTATTGATGTGTCATATTAGGAATTAGAATCAGCATACATAATACAGGAGTGGTTAATGAGCTAAGATTCATACACAGCTTACTAAAGACGTGTCAACTGCCTTCAATTGATTCAGTGAGCATCTGAAAGACAGCATTTTCTATTAATATTTCTTCTTCAGCATATGGTTTCTCATTATTGTGAAGCATTGAAAGTTTGAGAAGACTTTAAGATAGCTCTGACTTTTTTACATTATGATTAGAGGGGGAAGGTAAAGAAACATTTTTTTTCTATGTGGAGAATTAAAGAATCTATTATCTTAGTTACACTATATACTAAGAGACACAAAAATCTTTCTAGAAATAATAAGCTCCACATTTTTTTCTTTCATTTGCACTTACTCCTACCCTCAATGCAATCTGATTTATTTCATATGTACTCTATGCTCATTAATACCTCCATTTTAGATCCTCATCTACATTCATATATCCTCTCTCCAGTCTGAACTGTGAACCCACAACTGTGTAAACTGTAGTGGTACATTTTGGCTGTCCAACAATGATTCTAAACTGTTTCTCACTCACTGCTCACTACCTGCCCCCATCTTCTCAATCAACACCAAACACATTGTTGTAAATCAGCTTCTTCAGAAACAATTTCATGCTGCTTGGAAAATTAACCTCTCTTACATGATGTGATATAGGTTTTAATGCCACAAGAATGTGGCTTTATAGCCCCTTCCCCCATTCGTGGTTTTGAGGGCACATTTTTCAAAATATGTTTTATGGTAGTTATATTTGCATTTATCTGAATGAAATGTTGCTACTAAAGTAAGAACATTTACAACCATATGCCTTTTAGAAAAGAGATAAGATAAAGTTATGCAATGATGGAAAGTTCTATGCAGGGAAGAACTATGTCCCTGCTGGCCTCTAGACACTTTCCTGATCTTATCACCCATGCCGTTATTTTTCCTAATTTATTTATAGCCAAACGTTAAATCATAATTCAAAATAGATCCTGCTATTGTATATAGGTTCACCAGAGGAACACAAGACTAGCTTCTCCCAGTAACCATTACATAGGGAGTACTGTTCATCCCACATATCTACAACTGGCAAAGGACAACTGCTTCCCTTTGTTAAGGAGGTCATAAGTACCACAGCTGTTCTGCTTCTGAAAGTTATTTTGGAATGTTTAGTGCATCCTGTATGAAAAACACAGTAGTCAATACAAGTCAGAGTTATATTTGGTAGAAAGCCATTCTCTAATTTATATTCAATTTATACTTTTTGTATCATGGTCATTTCAAAATTTAGTTAGAGACTCTTCTTGCTTCTAGGAAGAATAAGTATCTTCAAAGAACATTTTTATTTGTTTCAGTCTACTCTGTACTCTACTAATTGGTAAAAATCTTAGAGAATATGCTTTTTTAATGATAAAACTTGAGTTGGGATTGAAGAATCATCCAAAGTAGAGAAGTGATTGCTAGGTTAATGTCTTTAGCTTGCATTTGCTTTAGGAAGAGACACTCTAAGGGCAGATTCAAACTTCACAAATGGATACAAATATGCACAAATTTCAAACACATCTTATAAATAAGAGAAGGTTACACAATTCAACCATACAGCAGAATGAAATCATGTCACTTGTAGGAAAATGGAGGAAATTGGAGATTATGTTAAGTAAAATAGGTGAGGCATGGAAAGACAAGAATCATATGTTTTCTTTTAAATATAGAATATGAAAAGAACTTAAAAAGGATAACATGAAAGTAGAAAGGGGGTTACTAAGGAAGGGAACTGGAAGTTGGGGGAGGAGTGAAAAAGTGGAAAAAGGGAGAGTGACTTTTACCCAAGTACATTATATGCATGCACGAAATTGTAACAATGAAACCCATCATATTGTACCATTAATATGCATTAATAATATAATAAGAAAAAAAATGAATAAGAGAAGTGGTGTAACAGGTGTCTGAAAGAACCAGGTTAAAATTTTTGCTTTTCTCTATGATTTGTGGCAAGTTGTGGAACTCCTGATGCTTCTAATCCTTTACTTAAAAATACAAAAACATATGTCTCAGAATTTTTGTAGAATTAAATGTTTAGACACACACAAATGGACATATAATAAGTGCTTACTAATTAAAGTCCCCCTTTACCTCAAAATGTCTTTTTTTTTCTTTTTAATTCTTCTATCATCCCTCACAATTGACTGCTTATACTTCAAGATTGTTTCCAAAAATCACATGAAACCATACATTTTACTCCTTAGTAACTTTTTCTAAAAACAGAAGCAGGTCACAGTGTGTGATAGATATGTAAATACACAGAATGCTATCAGTTATTGAAGATCGTTTTGTTAAAAATCTTAAGTAGGTACAGTATATCATAAATAGAAATGTCATTTTCTCATGAGCCAAGCAATAATCATGACCTTGAGGCTAATCTGTATTTGGCAATTTGGAGCTTTGTGAGATTCCATGTTCTCCTGCCCCTCCCTCACACTTCCCCAAAATCCCCTGAAAGTCATGTTTTATATTTTATTAAAAGGAAGGCACATTCTCCATGTCTGCCTATGCCTGGTAAGTTTGGCTTTAGATATTGATAAACCATGTCACAACATTTAGAAGGGTGGTACATTACTTGTAGGAGAGTCCCAGCAGGAATAAAATGCATGTGCCTCCAGGTGAGGGTGCATTCTTCTTTGTCTGCAGGGACCTCCTGATAATTAGAACCACTCACCTCACTTCTACACCAGAATCCCTTGTAGTCCTTGTTTCTCCTCTTAGGAGATGTTCATGTTTTGTCAGGTTTTTTGTTTCTTTGTTTTGTTTTAAATTAAAAATTCCTTTCAGGAAGAAGTTTTAAAATGTGAAAAACTTTCATTGTCAGTAAATGTAAGTATCAAAAATATTCTGACTGATACATTATTCTAAATCTGTAGAGTCCTTGAGTTTGCATAACTTCAGCTCATTGACAACACTAGCACCATTTCCAGGGACCATTTCGAGTCCTGGTCTAGTGGGGAGTAGCCGCCCACAGTGCACTGTTAGAAGTATTGCTAAGAACAATCTTAATGTTTTCCATTTATTTTCCTACTGTCTGGAAATAAATAGTTAAGAAGTTATTAAGCAAGTTTATCAATACCTAAATTCAATAAATTTATTTCTTAAGTAGTTGATAGAGTATTAAACACATGTGTATATATGTTTGAAGAAAACAATATTTATTAAGGCCTATGTGGAACCCATGAAAGATACAAAGTTTGTTCTCATTTTTGTCATTTTGTAATCCAAAGGGGCAAATAAAATACAAAATATGTCATAATCTGTTATGTGTTAAATATCAGGCATGCCACAATATTGGTATCAATGAAGTTTACATACTTCTTACTGAAGGGGTCATTTAAAGTGATTGTTAAAAACTTCTGAGATATTAACCATATCAAAAAAGTTCGGAATAATTCAGATATTCACAAATCAATGAGTTTGAAATTCTATTTAATTAATTTTTGAAGATCCTAAAAATTTTTATGCTTAAATTCTTTATGAATACCATATTACATTCAGGGAATGTAAAAATACCATCTTTTCTATTTTATATAACTGAATCTGTGTAATTTCAAGGACTTTGGTGCATTGATCTCACACTAGGGCAAGTTTGGAAAACTTTCTATATGTAACTGTTTATAAAGGGTCTTACTTTGATGCAGTCAATTTTAATATAGTTACGTTCTCTAAAATTCACCAAAACCTGAAAATGGTTCTTAAACCATGCTCTCACTCCTTAATTTTGCAATGATGTTCCTATTTGTCAGAATCAAAGAGCAAGGCAATGTCTGACACCAGCAGCAATCTTCACACAATCCTACTGTCCTCTCTACAATTTCTTGGTTTTCATAGTAATTTTGGAGGTGTCAAGGTGGTTATGTACATTTCTGTAACTTACAAATGACACGAATTAATCCTTTGGTGATAGTGTATGCTGAGAAAATTAAGCACACTAGTTTATTTTTTTGAAATACAGTTCTGTGAAATGTTTATTTGAATTATATTTATTCATGTATATATGCTTTTATAAGGTTTAAAAAACCCAACTCTTACCATTTTGATTCGTTTGATATCTTTCTCATCATAAACCAGCAATTCATTTCAAATACTCTTGTAACTATTTAATATTAAGCATTACCTTTGTACCTTTTCATGAGAGTGGAAATCTTACAAATATTTTTCAAGATTTGGAGTTTTTCATAAAAATGTAATGTTCTGCCTCTTTCCATTTGTAGGCAAATTAGATTTATATGGGATTTAAAAAAAAACTCACTGGAAAAAAACTAGGATCTATCACATAATTAGAAAAAATGTGAACTAAGGGATACTTTCATCATATTTGGAGTTAAAACATTTTTTAAAGAAAGTATATTAATCTTTACTCATAACCATTCATTTTGAACAAAAGGCCTCTGAAGAGGAGATGCTTGTTGGTATGGTAGACTGTTTGTCCAGGTCATTTGGCATGGCCACACAGTGATACTGATTGCAGAGGAGAGTTATGAATTAAACAAACATTGAAATAATTTAAGAAATGGATTATAAAATAATGTTATGATTCAGCTTTTTTGTTTTGTTTTGTTTTTAATTGTGAGACTATTGTAAAAGAAGAAAAACAGGCAACATGTGGTAACTTTAGTCAGCATTTCTGAACTGGGAATGATAAACACCTCTGCCGAGCTCTGGCATTTATCAGGACTGAGATATTATTACCACATAGAGTCACAGCATGGTTACTGTTATCATCGGAAAAAAGAGCCAGCTAATCTTAATGGTTTGTAAAGCCGTTACCTGCACTGGTCTGACATTTATCATGATCATTTTACCACATGGGTCCTACATAGCAAAGGTCTTTTATCTGGAAGGGACATCACTATGAATTATTATTTGCAGCTAGGTAGAAAATTGTATGTTGTAGATACCTTTTCTCATTATAAATCACATAGTCACATTCCACCATTTCCCCCAGAAAGCTGCTGAGCCTAGGTTTTTTGCCACAGCTTGCTTTTCTCTCCCTCCCCCATCTCTCTTTCTACAGTTTCCTGAAGATATTAGCCATTTTTTCATTAGCATCTTGAATATAATTTTGGAGAACCACATGTATGGGAGGTATACATAGACACACTTTCTTTATAGTTATGGGAATTTCCTGAACTTTCTGTGAAAGGACTACACAGCACTTTAGGAATTGAAGTTGATAAACTGTCTACTTTTTAAAAATGACTCCTTTTTGACTTGGTGGCCAGACCTTTCTCTGTTCTTGACCTTGTCAATAGAATACTTAGCTATAGATCAGACAAAATTCCTATGCTTGATTTGAAATACTCAAAATGCTTATGACATTTCTTGCTTGTGTTCTCATGAGGAGGAAAACAGTTTCATTCTGTCAGATTGTGAGAATTTTCAGACTCTGGTTTAGTAAGTTTCCTGCAGTAGGATAGAACACACATTTATTCAAAGAGGCTCAGATTCTATCCCTAACCATCAATGTCCTAATGACATTTACTAGTACATAGTATGGAAGAAATAAGGCTATTAAAAGGTTTGATGTCTTAGAACCATGGGACTAAATCAGGCAAGTAAAATGCATTAATTTAACAATGGAAAATTTCAATGAATAGGCCAAGTTGTTTACCATGGGGGAAAACTGAACAAATCCTCTCTTTTAAAAAGATTGAGACAACTAATCTTCTGGAAGAGATATTTATATATTTTCTTCTTTCTCAAGTGTTCCATTAGGAATAAACAAGCCAGAAATTCTGCACTTTTATAATGAAGAGGGAGGAGAATTCTTTGTCATTTTTGCATTTAGGAAGAAATGTGCAAGAAGAATGTGACAATTTAAGCAAATCAAGATTGTTTCAAATGGATCACAAACGGGACTTTGTGGGATATTTTATGCTAGCATGTGAAGCAAACAGTAAATTTGAGAGGAAGATTTTCTCAATGGTCTAGTTCTGATGTGTTTTCCCATTTCTTTGTGTGTTTAAAGAGGTTTGGATGTGGTGTTTAATATTGCTTCGACTTTTTTGCAAATGAGTTCTGGAGAAATACTCTCACATGAAGGAAAGCTGATGTGCAGTGTTGCTGACAGCAGCTGGGGGGATATGAAGGAAGAAACCAGATTCCCGAGTCTAGATTTAGCAAAAATAAACACCTATCATCCCAATAAAACAAAACAACAACAACAAAAAACCTATCATCTTTAATGTTTAGAAGCATCAAAGTAGACCTCTCTGCCCCTTGAAGAAATCTAACATTTTTCCTTAAATGAATCTATTCTTTAAGGAAAATAACCAAAACAACTTTAATCTGAGGTGCAATATTTTGCAGTAATGTGTGTTCCTTTGCTTATCTTGTTACATTTAATTCCATATTAATTTTTATATTGTTACAGATTTCCTCCAAGGAAAGCAGTTTCTGTTTCAAAGATGCTTCAGACCGTGAGAGATGCTTGCATAAATCTGGGGGTCAAGGTGTGGAAACCATTTGTTCAATTCGCCTGAGCTTTCATTGCTCAAAAGCCATTCACATAATTTGGTTCAATATTCTAAAATATCATTGTAAAATGGTGGCCTAACATTCCAGCATACTGCTTTTCGAATCAAATGAAGGACTACACTGATTTAAAACAAACAGATAATCAAGCACGGAACAAACAAGCTCTTTTATTCTTTTTTATTTCAGGATGACTCTTTTGTTCCAGATTAACACCATTCTGTCATTATTGTCCCCCCCACCACCACACACACACACAACTGTAACCTGGGAGCATTTACAATAATTAGTGAGGGGCTTTGCTGCTTGAATTTTTCTCCTTTTCTGGGGAACTGGGTGAATTGTCAAGTGCTAATGAAAGTCGGAGACTTCTAGCAGTGGTTGAGCCAGGCACAGTTCAGGCAGACGCTTTAAGCTTCCCACTGTGCGGCAGTGCAAGCTTCCCCGCTGTTATGTTTACCATAGTTTTAATGTCTGTGAAAAAAATTCCTGATGCAACCGAATTATATTATGCCCTTTTGTTTATATAACCCTAACCTCCCTTCCCGCCCCTCACTCCCCACTTTAGCAGATCCCTGTTGCCCCTGCCCATTACAGAAAGCTCCTCCTCAACTTTGTGGCCATCTTCCCACTTTGGTTCTTACCATGACAGCCCAGCTGCTCTGCAGCCTTGTTTGCAAAGCCTATTCAGAAGTTTGGAGTGGATTGCACACACTTTTCTCTACTTATGCCACCTAATAGCTGACATCCTTTTCTCCACTGCATCTGAATTTCATTGGAGGTGATATTACAGCACCAAATTTAATCATCTGGCACTAACAATACTAGCTTAAAAATGCAAACGTGTTGGTGAAATGCACTGTGTCTTTAAAGAAATCTATTAGAAGACCTCAAACTCCCTGCAAACTAATGTGCTTTAAGATGAAATCAACCAATCTGAGATTGGAGTTGTCCTTTTCTTAAAAGAAAAAAAAAAAAGAAAAGAAATGGTTATCTCAAAGAAATGACCATTCCATCATAATTGTAAATTGATGATTTCACCAAGTGTGATGCACGGTGAAGTTTATGATGAATATTCATACAACACTTTCAATCCATTAACAAGACTTAAGACAATGAGGATGCAACTCATTCCATTTAGATAGTGGGAGGAAAGTGGAATTAATAGCAAAAAAACAGCACTTGGGAAAGTTTAACTTTAATGTATCAAACTCCAGGTGCCAGAGTTTGAGGAAAATAACCAATAATAGCCATTTTTTACATATTTGATGGGACTGATTATGCAATGTGCAACTCTAAATGGCTTATAGCACATTGTAGCATGGTTCCATCCCATTGGCTACAGTAGGGTGCAGGCAGATGGATGACAGTGACAGGGAGAGAAGTGCTTTTGCTTAGCCGTGCGTTAAGATGCCATCCAGAAGCTCTGTGCACTGCAGACACTTCATTAGGATGCCAGGATAATGGTAAACTACCACTCAGAGTGACACCCCATTTCCTGCTTACTGAGCGCTCCAACCTCGGCAGATGTCAACAATCTCACAGTGCTACAGAGCAGACCTAACTTTCCAGTCACTTTGACTCCAATTTTTTCCTCCTAACAGTGCCATACATTATGTGCAATATGTAATGGCAAACACCTCACCGAAAACAAAATCTGCCAGTTCATTATGACCGGAGTATTTCATTGTTTTTTCCTTCCTTTAAAAGATGAGGAGCAGAAAGTTATATAAAAGAATATGTCCATTCACTATTCCCACCTCAAAATTTCTTGTTATAATCCCATTTGTTAATCAGTTCAAAGTGTTAATTGTGTGGTGAACTCTGATTAATAGTAGTTAAACTTTGATCACAGGGGATAGGACTGCTTCTTTTAATTAATGTCCATTACAAAGGTAAAGACTTTCAGAAGTCTTTTGTTTGAGATTTTACTCAGTTTCAGTATGGTTTTTAGTTGTCTGCCAAGAAAAGACTGACTTGAGCATCTGGATGGTATTTCCTTTGCAAATGTATAACTTCAGGCCATTCACACACCTCCTTACTAGTAAGTCAAGCCAAGAGAAACTTTTTTTCTATGATGTAAAATCCCAAATTCTTTTCATAAAGAACCAAGGTGTGGTTGAGATAGTGAAAAAAAAAATTCCCCGAATGGAAAAATAATGCTCTGAAATCTATCATTCTGATTAAATGATCGGCTTACATTTTGTGACCCTAAGAATATTCTTAGAAGTTCAAAGGGCCTTGCAAATGGCAGGACTAAAAATAAATATCCTCCTTCTCATTCTGTTATCATTTCTAGGTAAAGATGCAAATGTAAAGAATGAGGCACAGGGTGAGGTCATACCCGAGGAACAATTTGAATACAAACTTTCAATATGGTGACCTCAAAAAAGAGCTGATGCAAATCTTGACTTGGTTTTAAAAATGGTATCTGATTGTGAACACCCAACCACCTCTAGGAACTTATCACTAATATTTATATGCTTGAAGACAATGTATCAGACTAGACTTCTTAACATAAGTTAATGTGGGCTGATAGTCAATGTATTGACAAAACTTTAGAAATAATTTACTGGAAGAGATGTTGGAGATAATGGGAAAATGCCACAGGTAAGACCACCTGAGCTACCGAACTACTGAACCGGACAGACTGCCTTTCTAAAAGCATTTTTTTTTAATCCCAAATTCCATGATTCACTTATTCTATATTCTTTATATGTCAGTGTATTTCCTAATAATTATAATTAACCTATAGTTCTGTACTTTTTGTGGATAAATATGTGAGGAATTTAATAAAATAATTATTTATAAATTCTGAAAGCATTTTTATCTTTCTTCAACTGTCTACTTTTAGAATCAAAGCCATAAGACCTGTGCCCACCAGAAAATGCAGCAATGCTCTTTCCTACACTGTTTTAATGCTGGTTGGTGTTGGGTAGGTATTTTTCTTCATCCCTTTTGACAATGCCATCATCTTTTAACTACATATGGATTTCTCTTTTACTTGAGATAATTTAGAGATAGCAACTTCTAGAAAATAACTCTGGTCATGGTAGGAGGGTGGCTGACAGGAAGCACTGGTGATGGTACCTATCACCATTGGAATTGTCCATATGTAAGACATAGTGGGGTGGAGACCCACAAAACTCTGGAAGGAGTAAATTCTTGAAATTTTAATGTGTATACTTCATCTTTTAGAGTGCAAGTCAGTAAAGGAATTAGAGTGGAAGAAAATTCAATGTTAGGATAATAGAGCCATATGAGAACATCTATGCTAGATAAGAATTAATGTAAGAGTTGTGATTAGCAACTTGTCACCAAGACAAAGCTTAGTCTGGAAAGATAAATGATGATCTGAAAAGAATGTTAGATATATTTCTACCTCTTGATATGTGTCAATGTAACAAAATTTCCAACAATGTGTGACCTATGAAAACACTTACATTGAATAAGAAGATCATGATGAAGAGACTTTCAGATATCTCACAAAGATCATAAGACATTAGAAAATATCTAGTATCTTTAATATGATTTGATACTTCAAGGAGTTTAACAAAAGGATCAACAAATCATAAAAAGAGAACAGAGTAAGACAAAAAGATACAAGGATGGATGACACAAGAATAATCATGTGAAAATTAAAAATGCAATAAAAATAAATTTTGCAATAAAGGTCAAGTTGTTGCCACTGGGAAAGTAAATCAGTGATATGGATGACAGAGTAGAGAAGTTTTCCCAAAATGGAGACAAACAATGAGGAGGAGGAAGATGTGTTGAAAATCAGCATATTAAGAGATTGTCTATAGCTGACACATATGTGAGAAGTAATTAGAACACTTGAAAACTTAAGGACAATCCAAATGCCAAAATCAAGGCCAAACGAATTTTAAAAGTACTATGAGTGAGAAGGCAATATCAATATTGAAAATGACAGCCAGGTTCCAAGAAAATACCACCGAGAAGGTATACTCTCTTGATATATTTTGGTAAAACATTTGATGACAGGGGTAAAGTATTATTCTACAAATATTCAGATAAAAATAAGACTGAATAAATAAATAAATATTAGGCTATACTAAGACTTTCTAGAAATCCTAGAAGAAAATAAAGCAGCATCTACTGAATATATAGAGAAAAAATTGTGACTTCCAAATTGTATGCAGATTCAAAATTGTCTTTTTTATGTTCATACAACAGGATGACATTCTCATCTATGAGAATGTCAGCCTTCTTGAAAATTTTACCTGAAGGCTTGTGTATGTCTATCAAATGATGAATCAATATTTATGCTCTAAGAACAGAGACATTACAAAGCAACTAAGCCTCTTCTTTACTTAGTTTGGACCCCAAACTCACAAGGCCTCTTGGATTGTTTCTTTTTGGCTTCCTCTTTGTTCATGGTACTAAGAAAAGCCTTTTCTTGTGGTCAACTCTTCACAGTTTAGGTGTAAGCTCTGGAACATGCGGTTATGATCTAAAACAATGACAGGTGCCATTTATTCTGGAGTTTGCTAGTAAACACCGTTAGTGGAATATTGTGTTGGAGAGAAGCTAAACAACTTTTCTCTTGTCTCATAAAAAACAAAGCTGCAGAGAGCAGCAGAATCTTTACTTCTATTGCAAAGAATCCTTGATAAATATGTTCTGTATCTATAATAATTGTATGGACAAAACTGAGTGGACCAGTAATCAAAGTGATAAAGACTGAAAAAATCAAGCACTGATAGATATTATATATGAATTTTCTTCCATTATGTAGTAAAGAGATTAAAAGAAAATATCTCTGAAAATGATGGTAACATTTAGAGTGATTTTTATTTTTTTGGAAATCTCAAGTTAACTTCAATAAATATTTATTAATTTTAATCTTTAAAATTAATAAGTATAAAGTGATTTTGTAAAATTGCTTTGAGAACTTATAATTATAGTTTTTCTAGGCACTCAATTTAAAAGACTGATAGGAAATACACTACAATATTAACTGTAAGAAGTTGTCTTGGAATAGTAGGAACATGGGTGATTTTTTATACATTTAAAATATATATTTTCTACATTTTGATAATGAGCATGTGTTATTTTGATAATAAAATTAATTTTCTGTGCTTGTTAAGATGATAACCTTCAATTTGATCTATGGCACAGACAAACTATTTTCACAGTTCAGACTTCTTCTAGGAAAATCATGTTATTTTCCTATAGGACTTTCCTCTAGGTATTTCTGTTAATTTTTTATTTAGTGACTATATTTCAGAATCAAGAAAGCAAAGCCTGTCTTTGCCATTTTCTTCCTACGACTGAAAGCAATGGGCTGAGAGACACTTGCAGAGAGTGCAGAAGATATGAAATGCCATAGGACTATACATTTGCAATCTGAAGAAGGACCAAGGATCCTGCAGTGCTGGTTGTGGAAATATATTCTAGTTTCATATTCTCATTTTTGCTTCTTCCCAAATTCTTTCTTAGGGAATTTTATTGCCTATTGGAATGAGCCTTTGAAGAGCAGAAAATAAAAAAAAAACAAAAAAACATATATCCAGAACACTAGTTCATGGATGAGACACCATGGTAATATTTTCAAAGTAGCTGCTCATCTTGTATTGAAACACATTTTACCCCCATACCACAACCTATAATAATATTTATTTCTTTTCTCTTTGGGAACATATATCCCTTAATTTTATTTATTTATTTTACTCAAAGAGGAAAGTAGAGAAATGAGTTAGTTATATAGCTAATTAATATCCTAAACTTCAATTTTTGCCTGGATTGTTCTGCACATGTTATATGCCCAATTGATAGCTGTTGATTAAATTATTCAGGTAATTGACTTAGCTCTTCCGTGTACCTTATGTGTATAGTGAGCTTTAGAGTGACCATTAGAAACTCTATTAAGCAGAGACATAGGAACCAAAAGTTAAATATCCTGAATGTAGAAGTTGTACTAGCAAGAATTAAAATTTGGTTAAATTTTTAGCAAAAACTGGTGTTCTGCATCAACCACTGATTGGGAACATTAGGACTCCAGTGCATCTGTAACACTGAAGGGAGCCCCCTGTTGGTTCATCATAGAAATGTGTGCTGATTCCTTTTTGTTCTCCACATGACAAGTATATTTAAGCAGATGTAGTTGACCATGTGATTAAAAGTGGTTTGAGATGGAGGGAAAGTCAGCCTCCATATTTGACTAATATCATTTTCCAAAAAATTTTTTTCCCAGTTTTTTAATTTTCTATTTTAAGGGATATAAAAATGCAATATCAATTTAACACATAGCTAGAAATGTAAGCAGTAAGGAAAATGTTTTAAACAGAATTAGACTGAAATGTAAATTTGCACATATTACAATGGGATTCCTTACAGAGTTTGGAAGCAATTGCTATAGTGAGAGACTGTGTGCTTTGCAAAGGCTCTTCTGGTCTTTCTAAAACCAAATTCTGTCTGAATTTAGAAAGAGAATAAAGTTATTTTCTCATATAATCAAGCAATGGCCCTTTTCACTGGTACACATACTCCAGGAATTCAGAAATTAAAATAATAATAATAACAATAAAGGATGCAAATATTGTTTTTCCATCTAACATATTTTTTTTTTTAAAGTAAACATCAGCTCCTCAAGGGAGATTTCGATTTGAAGACTGTTTATTATATCATTTGAATAGGACTAGACCTGGCCTTTTGACTTTGAACCACTACCAAATTTCAGGCTGTGAGGAAATTGTTCTACATTTCCTGACAAATTGAGTTAAGCAGACATTAAGTGGGCTTTAAGAAAACAAATGGCCATCTTTATCACAGGTGGACACTGATGGCTTAATGGGGCCTGGGCTGATTGTATCACTTCTAATGGCTTGACGGGAAGCATTAGGGTTTTTGCATAAAGAACTGGCATTGCGAACCCTGCTAACACAGACCTGTCAAGCGCTCTGTATCCCTTTGTGCACGGAAGCAGATGTTTGTATGTATACTATGAACTGGCATTAGAGCAAGCGACAGATGCCTGTATGAATGCCAGGTTTGTGAATTTTTACAGCAGGAGCATGTTCTGAGGAAGTGCAGCCCTGCCCTCTATCATAGGTAATTCCCAGTGGAACTTGCTAAATCCCAGCTATGTTTTCATTATTTGGCTTTCCTAGCAACTGGATGAATGTGTCTATCCTGAAAATGCAAGATGAGAGCCCTACCAAATTCTTACAGATTTGCAAATAGCTCAGCTGTGTTTTGAACTTGGACTTTCCAGACTGTGCTTTTTGCACTGCAATCGCAACCAACTTACTCAGAGGAGCGGATGGTATTATAGCTCTCTAATTAAAACTTACTTCAGTGTTTATCTGCCAGGCCTCCCCCATGTCTCCCTACATTTCCACCTCCCATTCCTGAGGAAATGTGACTTCAGTTGGAAGGTTTTTCTCTCCTGCAACATTCAAAACTTACACTCTAGTTGTCTGTCAACAATAGAAACAGGTAGCTTGCAGTCCATTAAACAAACACAGTGCCCCCCTCACTTTTATTTGACATTTTATTTGGCTGTGACAAATGAGCAGCAGTTGGATTATAACATAATTTGTCTTGTCTTTATTACCAGCACAAAGGACACCATTCATTAATTATTCTGCCGTTGCAGCTTAACACTGACTGGAAAGGTCCCTCTTCGGACAGATGGCGGGGACGATGTTATTTATATCAATCAGCCAAAATCCTCAACAAGGATTACTGTTCCTGAGACTACAATGATTTATTTCTTTTTACCTCACCCTCCCTCAACCCCTTCTGCTTTCAGAGATTTCTCTATAAAAACGAAATTTGATGGGAATCTTAAAGCAAAGCCATATTTAACCTGTTAGCTTGCAAAACAACATGCATGCTACATCAGTTTAACTGCGTGACATTAGCCGCATATTTTTTAAACTGCTCAGGGTTTTTTGATCTTCCATTCTACAGCAAAAGATTAACTGAAGGTCTCAGGGCAGCAAGTTCAGCAGAAGTTTGCCTCTTCTGTGACAGTGTATTGCTGTGGCCCATGGGACCCCCCAGTAAGGATATTGTGCTGTCAAGATTTTTTTTTTTTTTTTGCCTCTGTTGAGATAAGATGATCCATGCTACTTCAGAATCCAGGAGACTTTCTGTAAGATCAGCTGAGCTATTTGGCCAAAATTAAAATAAGAACTAAAACAAAACAAAATAATGCAAAAACATCCTTACTCCATGTCTAAACCAGAGTCAAATCAAAGAAGGGAAGAATGTCCTTTGATTTCTTCTGGATCCATATCTATAGTCAGTTTCAGGAGATGGCTAGTGGGGTGGTGGTAGGGTGTGTATGATTTACTTGGCCTGTTTTGGGTTGTTAGTGATTCTGCCCAAAACATGCTGATCAAGCACTACTAAAAAGCTAGACTGAACCCAGATGTGACAATCTTCTACACATTTTTCAATAGTGAGTCTCAGATGTGGTCATTTCATCAATTAAAATTTTAGGAAAGGAGTATATGCAAAAAAGTACAGATTATTGAGGCGAAGATACTGAAAGTTATTTTAAGTTTTCTGCTTGAATATAATAAAGAAAATAACACAGAAAGTTTTTTGTCTTCAGAAATTATTGGTATAACCTTGCTATCCTGATTAGTTTGCAAATATTAAAAGTCCCATCAAGACAAATATCAGCAACATGCAAATACCCTTGCAGGTTGTGATTAAGATTTTAAATGTATCCTTTTGCTTTTAGTTAATGAAAAACAAAGTCTTGGAGGATCTAAGTTGTAATTTATTAAACATGAAAGGCTCCTTGATGAAATATAGAAATGAGATATATTTTGCATTTCAAAGATTTAAGCTGACAACTTACTTGCATGCAAATAAGAGCAAGATTTGTAAAAATATTTGAAAAGAAATTATTCCTGAATGTACTTATTACAATAATGTGGCATGTAGATAAGAGAAACACACAGCATTAAAAGACATTCATTTCTCCAAAGTCTTAAAATTAGCTTCTTTCTGCCATTGTGTATTAATGTTCTTCTTCAGGAATGCAGCATATTAAAGAACTGAACAGAATTAGTAATAAATTTGTTAATTACAAATTTAAGCAACACAACTGTGTTGTTTTCCCAATATGTTTTTTTCAAAAGCAGAATTGCTAATGCATTTTAATCATTTATGTATAAACATTTGAGGATAAAATATTCTGAAGTTTATCAATTTCAAGAGCTGTTTATTTGCTAGCAAAATAGGCCATGTTATACAACATATATCTTATCATTTTTGCTCATCAAATCCCCATTTGCTGAATGCAAATTTCCCTGGTCTAAGTGCTCTTGCACCTCAATTTAAATGAATAATAGGATCGACTCTATTAAAATCAGTTTAAGGTTGCCATGGGTGACATATCAGTAGGGTTAAAATGAGAAAAAAAGGTCACAGAATCAGTCCTTACAACCTGTTTTTTATCATAATGAAGCATATGTAAGACTCTACGAAGGCTTAAATAACAATATGTCACTTAGGCAATACTTTAGTTTGTGGGTCTTCTTAAAAAATCTTTCTTAAACCACAATGTATTCCAAACAAAATAAACGTAAAATTATAGTGCCATCAATAACTCTGGGAATGTATTCAGTTGCATTGAAAATTAGAGAGTAAGCTCTTGTGCTATTACACAAAACTGGCAGATTGTGGATTTATAAAAATAACAGAGAACTCCTCAAAACAGGAGGAGTAGGTACTTTTGCTACAGTAAATCTCTTCTTTTAATGGTCCAACTAGGTGTTATAAACAAACTAACAAAGCATAAAGAAAATACACTCAAATATTTCACTTGAGATAAATTTTGTGTCCTCTGCTAATGAGATTGAAGGGATTATTCATATAGTTATCGGTAAATACTGAAACACCAGCAGCAGACAGGAAGATATCCTGGAGCCAACTGTTTGGTCACAGTTTTAGGCTCTTGAAAGTGAACAAGCAAGACTTTGGAGTTGTTGGGATAATAAATATTAGTGTATATATACATACAAATACAAACACAAACATTCATATATGTGCACACATGTATTTATTTGCATGTGTAATCTTTATGTTTGTAAATTTAATTCTATTTCTTAAAGTCACACTCTTAATGCTGATTTTGTATCATTTATGATTCTCATTTGGATTTCACAGAATCACATTTTTGTTACAAGTGTTATATTTCCTTTTTTTAACCTGCAATAAAAGGAGAAAAAAAAAAAAACCCTCCTTATTTGCTAAGGTTACAGTGTTAGTTTAATTTTCTTAGAAGCAGTAGAGTATTTTGAAGTGAGTAACATTTACCAAGTCATTAGTTTTATGCAAACTAGGAAGGAAGATGAAAGAAAAAAAATTATCAATTATTTATAGATTGTTAAAATGTATCTTAGTGCTCTGCTACTGTATAGAAATGACAATTAGCCAAACTTACCTTCTTTAATTAATAATGCATACATTATGCTCTTTGGGCAACTAATCACCAGCTCTACAAATTTGTTTGACATTGTTGAAGATACCTATCACATGGGTTATAAAAAGAACAATGCTCTACCAGCTGCAGCCAACTTTCCGCCTTCTAGCAATGCTTAAAATGCTGTAGCAATTCCAGGGAGCAAAATCGTGGTCCTTCAGCTGTGTGACACTATGAATATGGCACCAGGCTACAGAGTGCTTCCTGCCATGTCTTTGCCACCTAAGAATGCACTCTTTATCTCAAATTGCTTACTTAGAGATGAAAACCCTTAATCTCCATCTCTGATGTTAACTTCCATAATATTAGAGTGAAAAAATGTTACAGGAAAATGTCCTGTGGCTTGACAGCTGCATTTGCCATCTTTCTTTTCTGAACTAAAATAGGAACATATGGTTGGATAAAAGGATGAACTGTTTTAAATCCTGAACTATGATTGATAGAAAATCTCATATGAATGGTCACTATGCTTACCACAGAAAATTCCAATCAACCTGTGATGGTGGCATTTTGTTGCCATCATGCTGCCAAAACTTTTTTTTTTTTTAAACAAGATGCATCTATTTGTGACATTTTTAAGAATGGGAGGTTAAGTCCAGAAAACACAAATTGGAAATTTTGCCTGCTTCTTTTCATACTGTAAGGATGCAAACCCAGTCTTGTCATTTTAACCATAAATCTGAAGGTGATGGCAGCCACTGGAAAGTTTGTGAAAGTTTCACATATGCCACGAAATTAACATAAAGGCCTAGGCAGACTGTTTCTTAGAGTTCACTAAAGCATAGTGTGGTATTGAGCTGTATGCTTGAATGGTCAACAGGCTAACTGACATTGGGACCAGGTAGCCAATCGGCTGTCACTGGTTTTGTCCCAGAGTCACACACACCACAATGAGGTAGCAGCTTGTAGTGTTTGGAAGGAGAAATGAGCCTGATGCAGCTCCCTCACATATGGTGTTTCACAGACTACACTTCCCATTTGCTCCTACGAAAGGTGTGCCTTTTCAGGGGACGATGCCAAGTGTTCTTCTTTGTGTCATGGTGTCTGCACTGAAAGGTGATGTGTCTGACACATTTGGCAGGCTACTGTGAAGAGGTTCAGAATTTTCCACTGACTTTTGCTACAATGTAAGAGAATGAGACTATACCTTAGCAAAGGTAATCATCTTACCTTTGAGAGAATAGAATTAGAGTTCCAGAGTAAATTGAGAAACGTAGATTTTTTCCCTTTTTCTATGATATTCTATTTTACCCTATAAAATTTTGGGTGTTGTCTTTTAAAAAATATACTCACTAGTAGAGCTGCCACCTAAATGGGTTTATGTTTTTTAGTATATTTTGAATTAGAGCTTTGACATACGGGTATAGTAAAACTAGAAAGTGTCTTCCGTGTGCAATATCCTCCCCTTTTTTAGCTGCCTTAAATGAAATGCAGAATAAGTGTCAGAGTAATGCAAGGGGCATAGAGGACCCAGAGAGGAACCAATTCTACATTTGAACTGAAGAAAATCTTCATTTCTATCATAGACATTGGGTATCTCCCCACCCACCATTTAGAAGGATTTCTGTTAGTCTTTTGTGAAAGATTGCTCTCATTTATTTAACTCATGCCACATGGCTTAGCTTCATAACCAGTATAGGGTTTCTGGAGATTAAAAAAATCCATTTTGTATCTATGGAAATACCAAGCTGGAATTTAAGCTGTAATTGCTGCAAGTTTTCCTCATTATAGTATAAAATTGCTTGGATTTATTAATGCTGGGCATACTTCAACTACTCCATGTTTTGCCCTGGTCAGTGGTTACCTGTCAGAATGTGGAATAATTATTCAAGGGTATTCTGTGCCACAGAGAAAAAATAATGTGTGGATTTTTTCCATGTTTTTGTTTGTTATAAACAGAGTATTTGCAATAATTTATGGAAAGTCTTGGAATTATAAATATTAAGGCAATGCCAAATGATTTAACTATCCCTCTATGGCAAATTGTCTTTAAACACTACCATTTTTTTCTTTCTTTTTTTTATCATTTACTTGTGGACCAGAAACACTTGCAGGCTCTTGCCCCTGGCCTTCTGTGAGAATGTTAGTTAGCAATGCTCATAAAAACTCAATTCATCAATGTGAACATAATTTGCTATGAACAGAAAGCTCACAAAAGGGTGAATTTGTCAGATAGACAGGTGGCCTGAGATCTCTCCCTGATACTGAATGATATGAATAATAGATTCTGGTAAATGTATGCCAAGACTTGAGCTGTAAACACAGCTGCCTCCATTCCCTTCCAGAAAAACAGCTTCGAGGACGAAAGCACAGGAACCACAGTTCCACCTGAGGACCTATGGTTGCACGCACACACACACACACACACACACACACACACACACGCTCTTTCAAGAAGTAAACAACCTTCATAAAAAAGGACAGAGTTAAAGAAATCTCCATGCTTTCCCCTCTCTAGGAGAAAGACATTTTAAAGCTATCATAGGCAGAGGAAGCTAAATAGAGAAGAAAAAAAGGAGAAAGGAAATAGATTATCCTAATGGTCCTGGTTCCATATTACTCAAGTGTCTTATTTTATAAAATGCACAAATCAACAGTGCTAATAAACTTTGCAATATTATAACTCCTGTTTTATAATGAGCAAAAATAAGAGCAGGTTGACTCTATGCAGAAGCACAGTGCTTAAAATCATTCTAGTAATTCATGGCTATTTGTCTTATGGGTTATTAAGTATTTATTAAGGTTCAAATGTAATGTAGCCTTTTCTCCAATTTACTCTGAACTTTAAAAATCTGTTTTGCAAATTGTTTTTCAGGTAATGCAAAAACCCACTTAAGTGCCAAATCTCAGGATTCTAGAAGATTCTAGTTGAGGGCAACATATATTTTTAAATCTTTATAGGTACTGGTGCATATAGGTTGACCTATTCTAGTAACATTTATGATTGGTCCCTCTAATCAACTGCAAAAACACTGAATAAGGCTTTCTTACTATAGAAAAGCTGTGTTTCTTAAAGGAAAATATGTTCATAACTGGGAACATGAGGCAAATTTAATGGATATTTATTTTAATGTTTTTGGAAAAGCAGAGATAACACTTACATATTTATGTTTTCATGGACATTGTTGCTTAAGAGAAAGCCAAATATTTTAAGAATTAAAGTTATTTAAATTTAGGAAAAAATTTGACACTGATGTTACTGAAAATACAGTGAAGTTAGCATGTAGATCAATGAAGTTTGGGAGACCCAACAATCTATTTCCAATAACCAGAATCATATCAATGATCTTGTCAAAAGTAGTTACAATTATATAGACACGCACAAAAAACAAAACAAAACAAAACAAAAAAACACGGAACTAGGGCTGGAGATGTGGCTCAAGTTGTAACTCGCTCACCTGGCATGCGCAGGGCGCTGGGTTCGATCCTCAGCACCACATAAAAATAAAATAAAGATGTTGTGTCCACCGAAAACTAAAAAATAAATATTAAAATAGTCTCTCTCTCTCTCTCTCTCAAACAAAACAAAACAAAAAAAAAATGGAACCATAGGACTTTTTAGAGTGGTAGTAGACTTGGAAATCATTCTGTTCTAATTCTATGAATGTAAAAGCTGTGATGGGGAGGGACTGAGTAGACCCAGTTCAAGACCTAGTTATGGGTAAAGATGGAATTATAAAAAAGGGCTCCTGAAGGATGGTGCTCTCTGTTGTTAGGAAGAAAGGAACAAACTGCTGGAAATTTTGGCATCACTTTCTGTTCACTCACGCTTGATTTCTAGAAATAATTCTGCCATTCTTCCCCAAGGAAGGCTTTCTTCTTGTCTCTTTGTTGACAAGAGCATTCTTAAAATTACTTACTAGTGTATGTTTTCATTTTCTTAAGATTCATACAGTGCAAAGAAGTTAAATTTGGTTTAAGAGAGACTGAGCTCTCTAACTACAGAGTGAAAACAGAGGCAAACATATCCGCCCCCCTTTTTTTCTTGGATTTTCATGAGTACATCACTTCCTTTCTTTTCCACATGATTTTCTGCATTGTATCATGTATCAGTTGTACACTTTGTCTTTTCGCTGTCAACCTGGCTCTTTCATAGTGTGTCTGGTAAATACTTAAAATTTTTCATGATTCAGTGAAGGCACACACAAAAAATCAAATCCTCAAATACCTGTTATTATTGTATGACTATGGCTTCATTATGTACAAATGTTATTCTACCTAGACCAGTGCAATCCAATACATGACATGTTTAACACCTTCACCAAACATTTGATTTAATTAGAAAATGTTCTAGGTTCTATAGGTCACAGAAATGAGAAAGCAGATTGTAGCTTCTTAGGCATACCAACTAGGAGAGGTAATATGATCTGGATACAATCCAAAAGTAAGGCACAGAAAAGAGGTACAAATTTCAATGGCAATTTCAGGAAGGAAAATACCTTATTTTTCTGGAAGAATCCAGAAGGATTGTCTGAACGTGAGACTGAGGATTTCAATAACTAAGGACATTTGCTCATTTCTTACCCAAATGTTTAAAAACAAATAAAACAATATACATTCTATGTTTTATGCACTGATTCTGGTATTTAAATTCATGATTCATTTATTAACCATACCAACTATGTATCCCTAAACTAAAATCCATGAGTAGGTTCACAGGTCTAAATTCCTTATTTCCTCTGCTTTGGTCCTAAGTAGTAGATAATCTATGAATATCAGAGTAATTGGAATTATGGAGATTGACAAAACAATGAATATATGTCTCTGGACTATTTAAAATTGAAACACAACAAAACTTACTGAATTTACATAATAAATGGTCTTTCAAACCCATTCTTTTTTTGTTTTGTTTTTGTTTTAGCTGAAGTGAAGTTGAGGTAAAATTCATACAATGAAATGCACACATATTAAGTGTACAATGTCGTTTTGACAAGTGTACACACTCATGTCAATTGAGTCATAGGAATTTTTCTTACCACAAAACTGTCTTCACACATCATTCTAACCTTTATCCTTATTCTGATTTAAGGCATACCATTATGACTTAATTTCACCTGCTTTTGAACTTCACACAAAAGGAATTGTGTAGATATATACTCTTGTGTGTCTGAATTCTTTTTTCAGGAAAAAAAATTAGGTATTCATCCAGGTTGTTGTGTCTCTGTGATTTATTTATTTATTTTTTTAATATTTAGTTGTATTCTACTGTGTGATTTGTTGACCAATTCTCCTTTGATGAACAGATTTCTTATTTTTAAGTTTGGGATGTTATAATGAAAAAAAAAAAAACCTGTGGGTTCTTACACACATCTTTTTTTTTTTTTGCTGACAACCACTTTTATGGCTTTTGGGTATATAATTAGAAATAGAATTTTGGAGTTACATGTTAGGAGTATGTTTGATTTTTAAAAATTTACCTAATACTTTTCCAAAATGATAGTACATTTTACACTCCCAACAGCAATGAACAAGAGCTCCAGTTGTCACTATTATCATCAATATTTGGTGTTATTAGTTTTTTAAACATTTGATCATTTTGATGTGTGTAAAGTTGTATCCCATTGTGGTTTTAATTTGCTTTCCCCTGATGACTCACTAAGTCCAGTCAGACCCAAATGGCTCTCTCTATCAATTATTTACACTTGCTCTGAAATAAAAATCTACAAATATGTTCCAAATAATGTTTTTCATCTTCTTCCATGTAGATAAAATATTCTCTTCATTAGAACAGACATAGCATGACTAAGTTACAATTACTGATATGTTACTAAATATAAATAATGGCTTTTCATAGCACCAACTACACACTATTAATCTGTGGTATACATGAAATTATTGTCCAGGGATAATATAGACTACGATATTTAGCTTTCTGACACATCATTTTTTTCAGTAGGTATGCCATTAGTATATTGTTCTCAGGGAAAATATAGTTGTAGAAAAGAGGTAGTATAGTGAAAGCCAGAAGACCAAATGAGTCTTCCTGAGTTTCCTTTCCAGTAATTTCTGCCAATCTTTTGGTTGGTTATCTCAATTAACCTATTTTATTTAGTGCATCAATTTACCTTATGATTAATCAAAGAAAAGGTGTTTGGAAAACTATAATATTCAAACTGATTATTTTCCTCAAAGGAAAAAAAAATATAAATGATTCTGTATATAAAATACAGTTTTCCTAGAGCTTTACTGGGCCAGGGCCAGGCCTACTTCTGATGAGGGAATAAGAGACAATGTGTGCTGGGTGGTGGAGAGGATTGTCAAGTATAACTGTGGCACAAAAAGAAACTCTGTGTGTGTTTGCACAGTATGCTTTAATGGCAATGTGCTTTCTATAACCAACACAACAGCACCAAAATCAGGCTGCTTTAACAAGGTTCTGGCCTCTACTGAGCTCTTGGATCCCTCTCGGTGCAGATTGTTTAAAAAGTGGAACTTTGGGTAGAATTGACAAAAGTGAGCCCCAGTGCATTTATGATGACTCTTGTTTTTGGGTGTCCTTGGCTCCGCTGGTTTTATGGTCAGAAAGGAAGTATGACAAAGCGAAACCTGGAGTCTGTCATCAATCTTGCCAGTCTTCAAGCCCAGATATTCTCATCTGGCCTGCTCACCTTCCAACGTAAGGTATGATATATTTCACAGAAATATATTGACACCAAGGAGAAATGCAATAGCACTAGAAATACAGAGTAAGAGGTGAGGATTTTTATTATGAGGGAAAAAAGTATATGATATAAATATTGAGCTGAGGTTAGGGACAGAGGCAAGGATTGCTCTAAAGACTGAAAAGCAGCAAGTGGCTTTTTATGTGGAGCCTGATTCCTGGAGTTTTCAGTTCTCTACTGTCTCCTTTATGGAACTCCATGGATTTCCATTCTGGGCTTCAATTCCTCCCTTATTTTACAGTCTAAATTGACCTTAAACAGTGGTGGACACTTAGGAAATTCTAGTCCATGTGTCCTGTATGCGCAACTTGGACAGCATATCACCCTTCTGCTTGTCTCAGCCTATGTCCTTGTTTGCCTGCATCGATGAATTGATGATCAGAGCACATACCCTATTATCCTGGAAGAGCCCTGTTGTCCTCTCGTTCTTTAGTTCTAGAAATTTTCTTTTATCCCCAGAACTGCAGGATTCCCTGTGATAATTTTTGGGGTTATAAAATATAGCTGCTAGGATTTAAATATTTATGTCACTGCAAATTCAAACCTTGAAAACTTCACCAAAATTATATCTGGAGGTGTGGCCTTTTTGGAAATCATTCTGTAATGGGATTAGTGTCTTTAGAAGGAGTCCTGAGAACCTCTTTGCCCTTTTCACTATGTGAGGACACAGCTAGAAGGTGCCATCCAAGAACTACGAAATGGGGCTGCATTTTCAGAAACCAAAATTTGAATCTGCTGAATACTTGATCTTGGATTTCTTAGCCTCAGCCTCAAACTCAATTAGTTCTCAGTGAGGGCACCGTGGTTTGTTCCTCTTGAAGTAGCCCTAAGCAGAAGCATGCAGGACTACCTTATTTCTGTGAGCTCTTTAGGAGCTAATGCCCATTTACTGAAATAGTTCCACAATTTTTTATTCGGATTACTTTGATACTGGGAAGTAGTGATCGTTTTACCAACCCTATTTGGCTTCCCAAGTTTGGTTCTCCTGGGTTCAATGGTTCGCTTGCAGGACCGTTGAGAAATAAATCATGTGGGTTTAAATTTTTTTTTTTTTAATTTTTAGTTGTAGATGACACAATGCCTTTACTTTATTTATTTATTTGTTATTATGTGGTGCTGAGGATCAAATACAGTGCGTCACCTGTGTGAAGCAAGTGTTCTGCCACTGAGCCACAACCCCAACTCCATCATGCTATTTTTAAGCAAACTAGTATATGGTATTTTGTTATAGCAGCCTGAATAGACTATGGTAATAACAAAAACTTGGATTTACCTTTACAGCTCTACCTGATGTCTCTCAATTTTCTAGACTGAGGTCTTGCTAAACTAAAGGCTATTTGTGCAGAAAAGGTTAAGTCTTTGGACTATGGAACCAGAGACACCTGGATTTAAGTCTTGGGTTTATTAATTTCTAGTGTCTGACTTTGTATAAACCTTATAACCTCACTAAATCTTAGTTCACTTATTTTTTTTAAAGAGAGAGTGAGAGAGTGGGAGAGAGAAGATAGAGAGAGAGAGAGAGAGAGAATTTTTTAATATTTTTTTTAGTTTTCGGTGGACACAACATCTTTGTATGTGGTGCTGAGGATCAAAACGGGGCCGCACGCATGCCAGGCCATTGCGCCACCACTTGAGCAACATCCCCAGCCCCTTAGTTCACTTATTTGTAAAGAGGGAAGAGTGAAATGTGTCACATCATGTTGTGTGAGATATAGTGACCTCATAGAATTGCTTTAGCACAATTTGAGCATATAGCTAACCCTGCAAAATAATGGCTGTTACTATCATTATCTTTCTCCAAATGGACCTACACCTGTATCTGTCCTTCAAGTGTTTGTTCCATGATGTGTAATGTTTAGTTTATTCATTCATTCATTGACTCAACTGTCCTGGCCATTGTTTCTAAGTCTTTGCTTCCCTTACTGGGTTCCTGATGTAGGCAAATGATTCATGTCCATCTATACTCCTATACCTCACTTCTTCTCATTTGAAAAATAGAAATAATAGCACTTACCCCCTAGTGTGGCTGTAAAACTTAAGTTGACACTTTTAGCATGCTTTGATTTACTTGGCATATAATAAATGTTTGATAAATGTTAACTATAACTAAATATTTAAGGTATAAATTCAGAAATCTAATTCTTTATAGAAATTTCAACTTTCAACTTGTTTACTGATTCCAAATACCAAAAAAAAATTAAAATACTGATTCTTTCATGGAGGGAAGACTATTGCTTTTAAATTATATTCTATTCTCTTAGGAATTTGATTATTATCTCTTTCCTTTTCTTTGGGGAGTGTGAGTGAGAACCAAGTTTGATGCTATGAACTTGGAATGATTCCGTGGCCTATATCCCTGGCTTTATGGGGAATTCCTGAATGGTTTCATTTGGGATTGTCTATGTATTCAGCTCCAAATAGAACATTAAAATTATTTATTCAAGGATTGCAATGAGGGAGACTTGAACTACAACAATATCAGAGCTCTGGGCTTCTCTAAGACAAAAATAACTGACAGATCAACTGCAGAAAAAGGAACAGGGTGACTTATTCAGACTGAGATGGTCATGTAGGCTGCACAAAAGGAAGAGTCAGTACAGGCTTGTCAAACAGCTAATTGCACCTGCAAACAAAGGACATAGTTTAAGACATGGAGTTTTAGAAAGGAATGCTGGTTTCTCGTTTGTCTTTTCAGCTGGATCTGTGAACATGGGTAATATTACCACAATCAACGATGTCATCTTTGAATAGGGAGGAAAAGAGACTCACACAGAGCTTGCACCAGGGAGATTCTACTCACAGATGAACAATCCATTAGCCATTCAGAACTGAAAGCTGTCGCCAAACTCTGTTCTGTGTGCTGAAAACAAAACAATGCAATGATGGAAAAATAAAAAGGAAATAGAACCAAGACAGTAAGGGAACCCTCCAGGAAGTGACAGGAGTGTTACATCAACATATTGTCGAGATCTAGGTGAACCTTAGTATCTACACAGTATTTTCTGTCCTTTGGACTTGAAACTTAGACTTTTATAAAGTTTGCAAAGACTGCTATTTTCCATTCTAAAACTGCTCAGTGTACAAAATGTGCTTCAAACCCTTTCTCTTCAACAAATTTTTTCTTTTCTAATCCACTATCAGGCTTTACCACAAATTATGATAAATTGCAGTTTCTTGAATATTAAATCAACAAACTTCTGTTGAATACTTATTTTCAAGGTAATTATCATTTGCAATCTTACTTTCTCTATGAGAGTACATACTATTTAATGAGGGGTACTTTTTTTTTCTTCCTTTTATCCCTCATCATCTTCTCCTTTTCCTTTTTCTGTCATAATTGAAATCATTCAACATTCATTGTTTTCATTAATTTGTGCAAAAAAAAGATACTGAATTTCAAATATTGTCATTTTAAAAATATTCAAATTAAGATGTTCAGGAAAATAGGCCCCGATGATGCCATGTCCCAATCTCTGGAACCTATGAATATGCTATCTTCATGGCAAAAGGTACTTTTCAAACATGATTAAGTTAAGGACTTTGAGATAAGGAAATCACCCTGAATTATCTAGCAGGATCCAATCTAATCACAGGGGTTGTCAAAAGCAGAGATTTCCCTGTCTTGGTCAGTGGGAGATACAAATAAGGAGGAATGTCAAGGAGAAGTGAACTGTTGGGTTTAAAATGGAAGAAGCGGGCCATGAGCTAGGGAACAGGAAAGGAATCTAGAAGCTGAAAAGGAAAGAACATGGATTCTTCCCTAGAGCTTTCCAAAAGGAGTACAGCCTTACCAACAGTTTGATTTTCATCCAGTAATACCTCTGTTGGACTAAGCTATGGAACTATGAGATATAAAGTCACTAAGTGTGTGGTAATTTGTTAGAAAAGCATTTGTTGGTCAGTGCACATACTCTCTTTTATGCTTCTGGGTATAAGGTTGGGGCTAGGAGAACTTTGTAAAGGAAAAATGTATGGAGGGTCTAATCTTTTTCTTTCTGTGACAATACAGTCTTTATTTTTCAATTTATCATGTTTGTATTCAAATAAAGATGATTCCATGTACAGTTAATATGTACACAGGTATATTTCTAATGAATAACTTTCTGATATCTTTTCATAATAATTCTGAGCTGGTCATTTCAGAGTTGATTCTAAATCTTACAATTTTTTAAAAAATAAACCTTTCTCTCTCTCTTTTTTTTTAATATTTGAATCTCTAGCCATCTTAAACTATCAGCCAGTCCTACTTCAATATCTCAGGGTGTAAGAGCTCTTCAAGTTCCCAAATCCTGCCCAGAAATGTAGAACTTTGAAATCTGGTTAAAAGTAATATCAGGCAAACTAAATGTAATAAATGCAATTGGTGTCCCCTTGCCTCTGATGGAAACTATGAAATTACAGATGCATAAAGACATTCGAGATTTGAAGAATTATAATAATAAAGATGAAGGAGGAAGGAGAAGCACACTAATATTAATTTTACAAAGAGAGTAAAGGTTTTCTAGACTGGGACATTTGAGTAGAGGAGTTAGCACAGAACCCCATCATTGAGAACCCCATCATTCCAGGCTTTGAGATTTGCAATCATTCTTGTCACATAGAAGCAAAACATTTGAATAGACTCTGATAAGTTGCACACTATTTCAAAACAAAAACTGTGTGCCTACCTGCACTATCACATATTAAGACTGGTAGGAAAAGTTCAAAATTCATAATGTTGGCCTGCATTGGCTACTTCTAGAGTCTACCCATAAGAATGCCCACATATGTCTCAATTTAAGGAAATCTCAAGATGAAAACAGCACTCCTTAAAGTGAGTGATGGAGAAAGGGGCAGAACACAGAAATCAGTAGCTAAGAGATGGAAATTTCCAGTATGTGGCCACAAAAATCTCCAGAATTATTAGAAGCTGATACATTGACTAGAAACAAATGAATCAGAAGTATTCTAAACTTTTAAAAAGGCTTGTATTACTATATGAACCCGTTTCTGGCTAGTACAGTGATATAACTCCTTAGTGTTCCCCTTGGCCCTTGTAAGTGGTGGAATGCTGGGAACAGATGTACTTCAGCAAGCCTTCCTCACTTGTGACCATGGAAGACAAAGGTTCTCAAGTGCCTTTTGGAAAGGAGATCCAGGAGCTTCCAGACTGGCTAACCCAAGAAATCACTCCACAGCCAGAGAATGGAGCATGAGTGCTTCCTGCTCAGTAAAACCTCACATCCTATAGACCAGGGGCTACTACATGTTTGCCATTGTTGTTTTATCCAAATTGATTGGTATTTTTTTAAATGTTTCACCAATAAAGATTCATAAAGTCAAGATGTACAACATGATTATTTGATATACATATGTGTCATGTAAATATTACTATAATAAAATTACCTAGCAAATCCATCACCACTCATATCATATATTAGATCCTCACCAAATAGAAATTTTAATGTTATTACCCCTTCATCCCCTATTCCTGAATAGTAACTGCTTTGGTAGCAGATAGCTGTCTTTTAACTAGAGAAGTAACATCACAACTGGTAAAGAAAAATGAGTACAAACATGAGATTTCTAGAATCAGTTATAGTAGCAGTATGAGGATTTGGGGAACCCATGAATGGTTTCAAGTAATTATGAGGACTTTGAAAGTAAATTTTTCAAGAAGAGGGATCTATGTGAATCTTGGACAGTCAATGAGTTGGGTAGTGGATACTGTTGACCCTACATCTATTCTTCTCCTCCATTTTCTAAAGAGATATTGCTCAGGATCTATTATAAGGCTCATCATTAGTATGAGTTGAAATACTGATCCCAGATCCAGTATTAATCTAAGATAATATACTTTTCCTGACTCCATAAGAAATGGGCACGTCATATGATTTAAATAATTATATGAGAGGAGGTATCTACTTGAGATTTCTGGGAAACATACTCTGTCTCATGAAATGAGCCAAGGGAAGGGGTTATTTGTTTTGCTGCTGGTGGTCCCCCTATACAATGTAGCCAATCAGCACCAGATGGAGCCAGCCTGGGGATGACAGAGCAGAGATCTAATGAGCCTAGGCCTGTGGTATCTGTATTTGTCTAAACAGATGACTAACTTTGCAATTTACCCTTTCTGGACTCCCAGTTACATGAACCAATACATTTCCATATTTCTTTAAAATTTAAACTGATTTTCTATCAATACTAACTAAACACAATCTTAACAGACACAGTATTTGATACTGATGAGGGAATAGTTTGAACACTTGCAGGAGAAACTATTAAGAAAGTTTGATTCTAGGATACCATATATGGATGGTTAAAAGGACAGGCTTTTGAGGCAAATATACTATTCTGCTGTCTTTTGTCCATTGCTGTCTACATGTGTCTTCTCTGAACTTTGGTCTTTGTATTGGTACAATGAAGATAATGAACCTACCTTGTAAGATAATTGTAGAGAGTAAATGAGATAATGCACATTAAATTCCTGTCATGAAGTAGATGTTCAATAATTGCAACCATCGTTTTAATGGCCAGAGAAAAAAAATGTATAAGATCCCTTGGTGAGAATTTCTGTATGCAAGATGGCTCAAGAGGAATAGAATGCTCCAAAAATATGAAATCCTGAGAATACAATTGCAAATGATTCTAACAAGAAAGAAAAGGAGTAGTTAGCTAAAGAAACTAATGTGGCAGCATAGGGATTTAAAAAAGAAAAAAAAAACCCCAAAAATTGAAAGAGAGAAGAAAAGTCTTAGTTAGAATAAGGAATTAATATAAAAGAGAAGCACCAAATTGAAAGACCCAGGACTAGGAGGGTCAAGGAACAGAAAGAATTTAAACTTAAAAATTCATTAATTATGTCCAAAGACACAATAATAGGAATGAATCAAATGACAGGTGTAGAGAGACTATGATGTTAAGGGATGACAAAGAGAAAATAACACTGTTTTAAAAGCAAACTGAGTGATATGAGATGTGTCATTTAGAGGGCACAACCAAAGAGCAAAGTATTCCACCAATTTTCAAGGTAATTGTTAGTTCTATGAAATTTTAAATTACACTTTGAAACATTACAGGCCATATTGAGTTGATTGTTACTTAGTTATGAAAAACATAATAAAATAAAATATCAGATAAATTAGATTCAAATCAACCCAAATTAATGATAACTTGGAGGAAGAAGTCTTGCCAGTACAAAAAATAAATGTTCTTTAGTCTGAGGTAATGTTGATGCCATACAATATTTTTTAAAAAATATTTTTATTTTATTTTTCCACGGTACTGAGGATCAAACCCAGTACCTCTCACATGCCAGGCAAGCACTACTACCACTGAGCTATAACCCTAGCCCCCATACGACTTTTTTTATATAAGCATTATATTCATAGTTTGTCACAGAAATATGTAACTGTGGCATTTACTTTGCACCAGAACAACTTTTTAAAATTTCTGATGAACTATAAATTCTAAAATATGTATTAGTGGTGTCACTCATGGATAACATGCCCTTTTATCCTTCCCCAATACCACACGTGCACACACACACACACACACATACACACATACACATGCGTATATTTGGGTGACACTGGGAATTGGACTCTGAATTCAGGCAGATGCCACCTTGTATTGGGGCCTTGTTATAAACATACTAACACAGAAAAGACAGAAAATAGGTGCTAAGTTCTCCTGTCTTTCCAAAATAAATGTCTGAAGGGAGGTCTTTACTATCAAATTTAAATTGAGGTCTGGCCTAGTTAAGTCTCCTGAAGAAGAGAAGGACTCTCTCTCTCTAATTCAGCAGGCCAGAAGAAAACATAGCTTCCTCACCAAAGAAGTCTTTGGAAATAATTCACATTCAGGTGAACTGTTTTTAGAAAGTACTTTTCAGTTACCTGCCCCCAGAGTGAAGTTCAAAAGAAAAGGGAGTAAAATGTTCTCAATGAAGATCTCTGGGCTGTGGTACTTTCTATCACTGGAGAGTTGCTTGATTCTGAACATTATCACCTTCAGGAATAGGAAAACACTCATTTCTTTACCCAGACAGTCTTTTAATCTTGGAACAAGAGGCCTAGAAAGCTATTCTCACAGAAGGCTTTTCTTGCTTTTAAAAACACAATCAAATTGGTTCCAGTGGAGTGGGATATAAGGAAGGGCATCTCTTCTACTTCCACACAAGTAATTGGGCTGGCCTAATTAGATTGCCCAAGTGTTTAGATACCATGGTGATGGGCACTTTATAAATACTGTATGTAGCTAAACTGGGAGCATCCCTTGTGACGATAATAGCCATACAGTTAGCTCTCATAGGTTAGGAAGGCACAAGCCAAATGCTTTGCTACATCCCATAATATTTATTGATAGTTATTTATGTTGACACTTTCAGCCATTTGTGGTGTCTTTTTACTCCAGACCTGTGGGCAGTGTGGTCAAAGAAGACTTCTGCAGACAAAGGCATCATCTTGTATGCAAGGTAAGCATCATTGTGGACTCTACACGATAACTAAGAAAACTATTATAACTTATAAACAACTGACATCTAGAAATCAAGGAGCACTTAATCAGTTCAGAATTAGAGCACGCTCAAAAGAGATCTGTCGTGAGTGAAAAACCACATACTGCCTAGAAGCTAATGGTCTTTTGATCTTAGGTATTCTCTAGTTGTTGAAATAAATCCAGAAAATAGCCATACTGAATGCTGAGAGGCCTTGCTTTCCTTCACAGACTTTTCTCTCTGCATCACTGTCGAGCTGGGGAAAACTCAGTGAGAATGGCTTCAGGGAAAGGGTCAAACTGCTGACTTACAGAAGCAGGAAGACACTGATTCATGCTTTTTTGGTCTATGTACTTAATTCTTACAAACTGGATAGTAAAATCTGTGCATTTTTGAAAGGCTTATAGAATCTTACATACCTCCACCTCAGTTATCTATCATAAAAATGTGGTGATGTATAAACACTAATACCTTTATTCCTTACATCAGCTCTTTACTATAGGAAATTAAGGGAAATCAATGTTCCAGGTACCAGGCTTCATGCTAGAAATTACCCATCTGATATTAATGTTATCAGCTGGGTATCATACCCACTTGGAAGATGAGAACATTGAGGTGCTGAGATTTTGTTGTTGGCCATACAATATCCAGAGTATGTAGTGTGGCCTAAATTTGAACCTGTTTGCTTACTTCAAGGCTCATCCTCTCTCCATAAGACCATATTTTATTTCCTAATTAAGGAATGCTGCCCTGGGGAGACAGGCTATTAATTTAACCACGGGTTTTTCAGGACTCATATTTTAATTTTTGTTTGTGCTTTTGTCTTTAATTCTTATGCATTCATGAGCACATCACTGTATAATATCATGAAATAGATGGATTTAACATAGTAAGGTGGAAGAAGCCAGATTTAGAGTAAAAACAACTGCATCTGAGGCTTGCAGTTTAAAACTGTGACATGAGAAATGTCAATTAACCTCTCTGAGTCTCAAACTATGCTAATAATTCCTATTCCCAGATCACCGTGGTTTACAAAAAAAAAAAAAAAAAGAAGAAGAAGAAGAAAAAAATGTGTTGAGGAAAGTATAAGGTTCATTTTAGCATGATTTCTAACAAAAAAGATTAAAATCAAGAGTTCTTCCTTAAAGTGCTATTCTATTTATTGGGAAATCCTCTTCTATGAGGCTGCATAAGTGTTTTACCTGATGATGAAACATTATTAAGAACATGTCAGGACTTTAAGCTTTTCTCAACTTCTTTTGAACTAAGTTGTAGCAACCTCATTGAGACTAATTGTAGGGAAAAAGAATCAAAATGTTGATTTATATAGGGAACAAACTTGGCACTGGCCTTTTGAAATGTAAAGGGTTTTCCTACTCCATTATTTTAAAATTTACTCAATGGCATCATAATCCCACAAATTGTCTGGGCTATAATTCTGAGAATCTGTTCTGTTACCTTTTTTCTCTCCTTCCCCATGTCTAACTTCCTTCATTCTCTACTGTTAACTGTAAGTGGTCAACCAATTCTATTCTTTTTACTGCCTGAATATTCCTCCAATAACCAAAAGCTTGTTAACTGGCTCCTTATCCCGTTTCCTTTGTCCACCTTCTTTCATATAAATCACACATGTTATACTGCACATCTAATTATGTCATGTATTTGTTTAAAATCCTCAGTAGATTTTGATTGCCCTCAGGACAAAAGTTAGATTTCAAAGTAAATCATAGAAAAAAACTTTTAAAATCTGGTAAATGACTATGTTAAGTAATTTCTACCATATTCAAAGAATACTTTTATCACCTACTATATGCCAGGTACTGTACACTGTTCTGGAAGCACTGGAAGTAGCAAAACAGGCATTAAGCAACTGATTACTCTAAATCATATAAACAAAAATTAGAAAAGTGCTTTGAATAGAAGGAAAGGATTGGGGGAAAAGAGGTGTTATCCCAGTATTCAGGGCAAGTTATTGAGAAAGTTTTATTTTTTTACCTCCAAGTCGTATTTCTCATAAGCAATAACTGGATAATTCAAATGAATTTATCTGTCCATGAACAGATAAATTCATAAGAAAATTTTTGTGTAAACATACAGCAGAATTCTACTAAGCAATGAAAAGATGTGAATTTTTGACACAACAACATTGATGAAATTGCTCTGAATGGGACAAACCAGATAAAAAGAAGTATCCCCTGTATAAATTTTACTTATTTAGTACTCTAAAAAGCCAAATAACTCTATAGAGATAGAAGAAAATGATTTTCTATGGAGCAAGCGTGGGACAGGTGGAGGAAGGGAATTATGAAAGGGCATGGGGTACTATTATTTTGATTTTGGTGATGATTTCATGATGTGGGTGTGTACATATGTCAAATTGTGTCAAATGGATCACACTGTATATTACAGTTGAGCTCCAAATTATACCTTAATATGGTTAGAAAAAAAAAACATATGAATCACTCAAATCCTGAACAGTTTTGTTTTTTTACTACTATAGCTTTTATTAAAAACACACAACAGCATCCAAATTTAAATGCTCCCTGGTCTTCACTAAGGGTGAGACCAGGAAGCCTACACTGCAGTGAATCCATTGTGTCTGACTTTTCCTTTTGATGACAAGACATAAGAAATGGATGGTTTATGTATGAAAAATGTACTTAGTGCATCAAGTCATAGAATTTTTCTGCAGGAGTCCTCCAGGATACTATAGGAATTGAATCTCTAGTGTATAATAAAATGGGCCACACCTGGGAATGTGTTGATTTTTGGTGAAAATGCACTATGAGATAAGTGCTAAGCAATCACACATAAGAGTTATTTTTTAAGATAATATTTTATTTTTAGGGTTTTGGTAGTACAATAATAACTAATTATATTTCAAAACTTACCTAATAGAGAAGTATGTTAACTTCCATCATATCATCATATAAATAATAAAAGGCAATCCAAGAATTTAATTCCATCCGAGTACTATGAAAACCCTACCAATGCCAACTGAATTGTAGTGTGATCAGAATTTGTCACATATAAGGACATTTTATTTTTTTTAAAACAAAGTAAAGTTGTTTCCCTGACCTTGACTCCCTTAATGAATAGAATATCTAAGACTATGGAAAAATCAGGCAAAAATAGTAACTTGATTGACCAATCTGATGAAAACATCTGAGGAAGTTACTATGAGAGATAAGATTATAAAACCAGAAAACTTTAGAGCCAGAAGCAATGGTAACAAATTACTTGGTTCAATAATCTTGTTTTTTTTTTTAAGTACTGAGGATTAAACCCAGTGGTACTCTACCACTGTGCTATACCTCTAAACTTTTTAATTTTTAAACAGGGTCTTGCTAAATTGCTGAAACTGGCCTCCAACAAGATCCTCCTGCCCTAGCCTCCTGGCTAGCTGGGATTACAGGCATGTGCCACACACCTGAATTAATAATATCATTTTAAGTGATAAAACATTAGATCTAAGAGGAACAATGAATTGTTTTATGTAATAGAGCTAATTAAGAACTAAAGTAGGAGTATTTAAATCACTTAACAACTTACTCTGTTCTTGGTAAACCACTCATTGTGCCACTCCGTGTAGGTGTTAAAAAGGACCTACTAAAACAATATTGTATTATTTTGAAAAAAAAATCTGTGCAGATCCAGATTCACTCTCCTAGCACATCAGGATCCATAGACAGATAACATTTTTTAAGGCTGTGCCAGATAGAAATATTTCTGATCAAAATATTTTTCAAGGTGTTAACTCACAATTTAGGTTACAGGATGATTTTTAAAAAATAGGAAAACACTCCAACAACATGAAACTGGCAGTTAAGCCAACATTCATAATCTTTTGGAAAATGTTATTTGCAGCAAAAAAAAAAAAGTTTTGCCTAAATGATTATTCTTCACTAATTCTGGCCAAGTTTGAAGTATAATGTACTTTTTACTGGAGAGGGTATTTCACGGCTGTCATTTGTGTTAGTATCCTTTCATCTGTAAAATGGGTCAAACCAAGTTTTAGTCACTCAAGTGACCAGTTCATAGACTGCCCAGTTGGTCTTTTACCAGTGCTGGCATGTTTGCAGAAACTTGTCATTTTTATTTCCTTATATTAAAGGGCACACATTTATTTGATACCTTCCTTATTCAATGATTGTGGAAAACAGACTACATCTGCCTGAGAGCAAACATTGTTTCTTCTCTCCAGATGTCTGCTTTTTCTCCCAGAATTTGGAGAGCATTGGACAAGCAATAACAGATGATGAACACATGCATAACTACAAATGGGCAAGCTGATTGTTTTCAAAATTGGTATAAACATTTGCTCTTGGGTTGAGATTTAGCCCATAGCAAATCTTTACATTTGCGTTATAAACTCCCAGCTAAAAAAAAATGTTTATAATGGAAGTGCTGACAATGTGAAAATTCAGTTATGGTCAGGAAAGCAGTTTTGTTTAAAAATGCCATTTTGCACTTCCATATTTATTTCCTAACCAGTGACTAAGATGTCAATTTCTCCAAAGTTTTCTTTTCCAGTCCAAAGAAGAACTTGACAACTGTTTTGAAATGAACAAGAGATCTGAATTTTAACCTCCTGCTTCTTCAACAAATAACAATTAGCATATAGAACCACATGCTGGTTACTTAACTGTTACTTAACTGATTGCATAGATGATGATGATGATGATGATGATGATGATGATGATGAATGAGATGGGAGAGAATTAAACTTATTGCTAAACAGAGTGAGGTTTTGCTTTTATACAATATTTGAAAAGAAATGGCAGCAATTATTAGGAAATACTTTCCACTGCATGACCTTGGCTCTACCAGGACACAGTGAGTACATTGACTTGGGGCTATTATTTAAGGTCAAAGAAAGCCCTTAACTTGGTTATAAATTACTTGGTGTGGGGCTTAGAGTGTTATTTGTACCCTAGTGTTGACATTATAGTGACCTCAATGAGCTGAGTCAGATGTACCTCATGTATCTTGTTATATTGATACAGCTATGGCCCTTTTTACATAGATGAACTGGACTGCCTCTGCTCACTCACAGAATGGCAAAAAGAATAAACATAGAAATAAGAAATGAAGATAGAGAAATGAGCTAAAAATGCATCTTTGTAAACAAAGGATCTTCTTTTGGAAAACTGTGTGGAAATCAGAAAATTTTATAGGTGATTCTAGGCTAAGGCGGGAACTTTTGTTATCACATTGGATACAAGGCAACTATTTTTATTGGGGAATAAAAAATTTAAAGCTATTACTATTGATGATCCAAGTTCTTATCCAGATTCTCATTTATTTTCAGGGGAATTGAAGTATTTTTATAATACAGGGGAAAAAAAGAGTAGGAAAATCCAAAATATCCTAGGGACTCCATGGATATGAACAGGCAACGACTTGCCATGCTGCTCTTCATCATGTGGGGCTCAGTGTCAATTTCTACTCACTAGGTTCAAGCTTAAAAAGGACTAAGAACTCTTATCTTTGAAATTAAAAACACCCAACACATTTTTCTTATTTTTTTTTCTCCTGGATGGAGAAAAAACTATATGTCAAAATTCCCCTGTATTCTAGGAACACTTAGACTTTTTTCCAATAATGTATTTGAATAGGCAGGGTGTGTGTCTAAATTTTTGACATTTACATTTTCCTGTATTCAAGTTCACACTATAGGAAACATTTCTCATTCAATGGTGGTTGCACAATAACTCTTATTTTGATTCATGAAAGATGCTGAAGTTCCCATTAGGAACTCCAGTAACAGGAAGCCATCTAAGCATTAGAGTAGAATGTGGATTTTGCCTTTGTACTTTTCTTCTCAAACCTCAAATCATGTAAATGTTCAACCTTGCCCAGGGTTAAGAAGATTTCTACAGAGCTTATTAGTATATACAGGGAACAATAGGGACAGAAGAGCATCAAGCCTCTGAATGGATTGATAATTTGAGAATTAAAACTCAGCCTTTGGAGGCTGCTAGATTTTTCCAAGTATTTCAAAAATAATCTTATACATATCAGAATACAATGAAGAGAATATGTGTGTGAAAATATGGAATCAATTTTCATTTTTCATAGAAATGAGAAAATTTATTTGTGACACTGAGACACTTTCAAGGGAAAGGCATACCTTGAATAAAATGGTATGATATAAATCTTGGAGAGCTAGTTAATATTGCTAGTTATTTGGAATTTTTATGACAATTTAACATTACATAAAAATGATGTACATTTGTAAATTGAGATAAAAGAGCTCTGACTAACAGAATCAGAGCAGAATTGAAGATTAATTTTTCCCCCAAGTGAATTCTTTTTGGTTTGTCCTCTTACAATTATTGCTTGGAGGCCTTGAATGTGTTCTTGTTTATAACTCAATGATTCACATAAAGGCAGTACTGCAATACCACATAAAGTAACAATAATAATTTCTTATAATTGAATAAAAATGTGTTGTGTAGAAAGCACCTAACTACCACTGCTTTGCCGCATTCTTTTGTAATCCTCCCATCAGCATTGTAATGTGAGCAGATTTAAAGTATACTTTCTAAGTGCCTTGCTTTTTTTTCCTTTTTTTAAACTACTTAGTGATATCCTAATTAACCATGCTCAAATGATTGCTTTCAAAATAAGAACGAAGAGCTCTCATCTAGTCAAGTGGAAGCTAATTCAACTCTTTTACACTATGGCAATGATAAATCTCACACATGCACACTTGTACCCACACCCACCCCCTGTATCATATGTGCAATATCATACTCTGGGTCTTCTAGTTTGGTAAGTATGGTGTGATTGTCACATTTCTATGGGTTTTTGTGCATTATTTTTTATATAATACTTATGAAGGTGAGAACAATTATCCATTTTTCCCTTCACAGATTGAACTTGTGTTTGGAAATGATTTTGTGATCATTTGACACTCTCACATTGAAGAAATAACTTTGCTTCACTCAGAAAAAAAAGCATAAGAGTAGGCGAAAGGAAATGGACTCAAACCAGGCAGAAGGAACTGACTACTTCATGTCTTATCCCAATTACCTTTTTTTGCTTTTCTATTTGTCAAAGCTAAACACATCTAATTTGGATTGACAAACACTTAATCATTTGATTATAGTATTACAGTATGTGGCCTGAAAGTCTACTTCATGATGTTATTCTGCAGAAGAGTACAGGATTCTTAGATCTTTGTTATTGTGCATCACTGGAACTTCTTCTTTTCTCCATTCTCATAGATAAATAAGCGTAGATGATAAATGCATAACTAGCTGTCATATACAGAAAAACTGTCTTCAGCATATATAAATTCCAGTCCCAGCATTACACAACTGGAGTTTAAAATGTTACATGTAAATCATCCAGACTTAAGCTTCTTAGGAAACACAAACCATTCTCTAAGGACATATGAGACCAGAACTTCAGAAGATGCTGTCTCACTGTGGGATGGCAGAAAACAGCGGCTCACAGACCACCCTGGTGTATAGTAATCAACAATGCAGTGGCCCACTTTATAAAGGCGTCAGACAGTCTGTAAGCAAGAAGGCAGAGCCTCCAACAGAGACAGGCCCTGCTAATAAGTGGCTTCCAGTTAAAAAAAAAAAAAGAAAGAAGAAAAGAAAAAGAAGAGAAAACCAGCTTTCATATATGCAACGGGTGTCACATTACATTTTTTGTCCTTTGCGGTCTACCTTCTTTCCCATGAACAACTTCAAGAGTCTCATCTTGGAATATCATAAGTAGTGGAATAGCACACACTGACACCCTCACCCTCCCGCTCCTACAGCATTTTGTACCCTTACTATGGTACTGTATTTGGTAATAGCTCACCATATGCCTGTATCCCTCACTAGACTGTGAGTTCTTTGAGAGCAGAACTATGCTTTTTGTCTCTCATTTCAAGATAGTGTCTGCTCAAGAAGTCATTCTAGACATATTGGGTGAAAGTTATTCCGTTCTGTCCTTAGCTACCTGGGAGGCTCCTGAATAACTTTATGTGTTTTAACTTAAGTTTTCTCATCTAACAAATAGAAGTAATGCAGTTTTAAGCATATTGCAAAAACTAGCAAAAGAGATTCTATGAAGAATATAATTATTATTTAATATACAACAATAAAGTTGAATTTGACTTACTCTGATAGAGTTCTTTGTTTTGTATTGAGAATTACTCAAGTACTGGGGCTGTGGCTCAGCGGTAGAGCACTTGCCTAGCACGTGTGAGGCACTGGGCTCGATCCTCAGCACCACGTACAAATAAATAAATAAATTAAAGGTATTGTGTCCAACTACAACTAAAAAAAATACAAATTAAAAAAAAAATAACTCAAAAGATGCTTGTTAATTTGTATGATTTATATCACATACATAAGGATGGAAAGTAGGACAGCAATTACTTCAGGAAGTAATGAAAATATTTGTTTCCTTATAATTCTGACTTTCTATTAGCAAAAGTACCCCAGTAAGTGCTCATACCTGCTGTGATAAGCACAGAGAGGAAACCACATTTTGTCTATAGGGGCAACTTATACAAACTGGGTACACAAACAGAAAATAATAATGTTGAACAAAGTATAATTAATTAATTCAAGCTTCAAGATAAGATCACTGGATCCTGCTGACCTTACATGTTAATCAGTTGATTGATTAATTGCTACAATCATAATAATTATATGGTACAAATCTAAGTACAGTTAATGATAGAGTAGACTTAGAGTTAAAAGTTCTTTTCAATCTGCATATCTTTTCTCTTTCTTAAATCAAAGGAGTGGGCTTCTTTTACTTTAAAGATATCTTTTGGCTTGTAGATCTGGAAAGCTTATGTCAAAATTACCAAGATTCAATTACCAATTACCCATATTTGGTTATTTATTAATTTGTCTTAAAATTTTTAAAACAATCTAAGAAATAAGAATGTTGCATTATATATGTTCATTAAGTCACATTATTCTTACCCCAAACATGTTCAATGCATAAAGGCCTATAGAAATTGTATGAATATAGATATCTGCCATATTCACCCCATTCTTTATCTTCAATATTTGGTTGATAGTTAGAAGAAGCATGAGTTTCTTTCTTTTTTTATTAACTATTTTTTAGTTGTAGATGGACACAATATCTTTATTTTTATTTATTTATTTTTATTTGGTACTGAGGATCAAACCCAGGGCCCCACACATGCAAAGCAAGCACTCTATCACTGAGCTACAAGCCAAGCCCAGGAGCCTGAGTTTCTATTAACATACTCAGATCAAAGTATGTGCGAGAAAATGGAAGTAATCAACAGTTTAAGAACTTTGTATTCAGACCCTTAAAATGAGGACTAGATCTAACATGGCTTTAAAATGTATATACATTTATATATGGGTGAATTTCAACTTTAGGCTTTAATTTTTTTACCCCCCCCACACCAATGTCATAGTATCATCAATTATCATCAATTTTGCCAAAATATTTTTTTTCTGATCACTCTCAACTTCTGATAAGCTATTTGATGTGTGAACAGCCAAAGAGCTTCAGTTGGGTGATCCTGGAGTACGTCCAATGTACAAAGGTACACTGAACTGGGTTGAGGCTTAGAACATGATACCCGAAAGTGTGGCACTTAGATGTGCTAAACACTCTGAAGTGAAGGAGGTTGGAGGGACCTCAGAAGCACTAAGTTCCCTAGGATCTTCTCCTGCCCTCCTTTCCCCTTCCTGTATTTCTCCACCAAAGCAGATCGTAGAAACTAGAATTTCCTTTCCCCAAGGTGGGTTATAAAAACTAAAACTCCTGTCCCCTAAGATCAGCCATAAAACCTAGAAATGTCAGGCTCTGACCTCCCCTTCTCCTTGAAGACCCTGATGTTATGGATGTCTTGCCTATGCCAGAAGGGATTCACAAAAGGATTCACAAAAATTCTTAGAGGAATAGGAACAGACAAGCCTTGCTAGGCTCCTCCTTAGTCTATCAATATTAGATAAATCACTTTTATCCCATCACATTTTACACGGCTGCTCATTTTTTTGGTAAATGTAAGCATAAAAATAAACAATTGTTTTCTTGAATCTTTGTGAAGGTTTACAAGTTACATAAATTTTGGTTAAGCATATTCATTATGCTTTTTATCTTGTTACTCTATCTTTTGTTATGTAAGTGTTGACTATGGATCTTGAAATGGTAAGAAAAACATATTATACCTTTTCATCCTTGCAACTGTCCACATTCTGTTTATAGGGACAATGCCCACAGGGAAAATCAGCTGATTGATGACTCATATTTGGTACAATCTTCTAATGTCTGCCAAACAACTCATCATCATACTTTCCAATTCTTGCCAAGTACATTTCTATTCTCTTAATCATCTAGATTAAAAACCTGATCAACTTATTGATTTGGTTATTATTTTTTTGTGTGTATTCAGCTTTTTGAGCTCTTTGTATACCCTAGAGATTAGTGCTGTATCTGATGTGTGAGGGGTAAAAATTTGCTCCCAAGATGTAGTCTCTCTATTCACCTCATAGATTGTTTCTTTTGCTGAGAAGAAAGTTTTTAGTTTGAATTCATCCCCTATTGATTCTTGATTTTAATTCTTATTCTATAAGAACTTTATTAAGGAAGTTGGGGCCTAATCCCACATGATGGAGATTAGGGCCTACTTTTTCTTCTATTAGATACAGGGTCTCTGGTTTTATTCCTAGGTCTTTGATCCATTTTGAGTTGAGTTTTGTCATGGTGAGAGATAGGGGTTTTATTTCATTTTGTTGCATATGTATTTGGCCAAGGTCCTGAACGGACACTTTTCAGAAGATGATATACAATCAACCAACAAATATATGAAAAAATGTTCATCATCTCTAGCAATTAGAGAAATACAAATCAAAACTACTCTAAGATTTTGTCTCACTTTAGTCAGAATGGCAGCTATTATGAAGACAAACAACAATAAATGTTGGCGAAGATCTGGGGAAAAATGTACACGCATACATTGCTGGTGGGACTGCAAATTGGTGCAGCCAATATGAAAAGCAGTATGGAGATTCTTCGGAAAACTGGGAATGGAACCACCATTTGACCCAGCTATTCCTCTCCTTGGTCTACACTCAAGGGACTTAAAAACAATATATTACAGGGACACAGCCACATCAATGTTTATAGCAGAACAATTCATTATTGCTAAATTGTGGAACCAACCTAGATGTCCTTCAGTAGATGAATGGATAAAAAAATGTGGACACAATGGAATATTACTCAGCAATAAAAGAGAATAAAATCATAGCATTTGTAGGTAAATGGATGATGTTGGAGAAGATAATGCTAAGTGAAGTTAGCCAATCCTCAAAAATCAAATGCTGAATGTTTTTGCTGATATAAGGAGACTGATTCATAGTGGGGTAGGGAGGGGGAACATGGCAGGAATAGACAAACTCTAGATAGGGCAGAGGAGTGGGAGGGGAGGGGAGGGGACATGGGGTCAGAAATGATGGTTATCATTATCCAAAGTACAAGTATGAAGACATGAATTGGTGTGAATACACTTTGTATACAACCAGAGATATGAAAAATTGTGCTGTATATATGTAATATGAATTGTAATGCATTCTGGTGTCATATATAAATTTAAAAAATTAATAATAAAAAAACCTAACCCATGTTTTCTTTTCAAGATTGTTTATACAAGATGCCCCTAAATAATTGAAACTTTATTTTTGTAATCTCTTATATATAACTAGTGACTCATTTAGTTACTAGATGCTTTTAAAGCTTTTCATGTATATAAATAACCTGAAGAGCTTTAAATGCATGGATTTCTGGGCTCCATTTCCATAGGTTGTCATTCAGAAGGTCTGGAGTGATGCTCTAGAATTTACATGGCTAGTAGGATCTCAGGTATATCTGATGCTCCCAGTTGTAGACTATACTTTGCATAGCACTTATTCTATAACATTTTGTGTGTGGCGGGGAAGGGGAGATCACCCGGCTAAGAATATACAGGTGGACAAATTTGTTTAAGCCTCTGGGGCTCATGGACCCCTTGAAGCATGTGTGTGGATGTCTTCTAGGGCTTTGAGGTCACTAGCTCAAGGTCATACTTGGATTACAGATAAGCAAGGTGACTGATTTGCAACATGACAGAATTTTCTGCTTCCTTTCTCCTTTTAAATGCATTCTGCCAATTACCAAAAAAATGATTTTCTATAAAACATAGTTTTCTGTTTCCAAATTCCTCCTCAAAAATATGTAATGGGATTTTCCCTGCCTATTGGTCAAATTTAACCCTTCTATAATATTAACTTCTCCGTGATGAACTAGTTAATTTGTTGGCCAAATATTCACCTTTTCTATGGAAAGTATTTTGCTAGGCAAGAGGATATAGAATCAAATCAGATAATCATTGGCTGTGTCTTCATGGGATTTATAATCCTGAATTTATTGTATCTTCTTTCCTTTACCTCCTATCATCTGACTTTAAAGCCTTTGCTGCATTCAACCCAGATAACTCACTTGCCCCCAAATTATACACTCCCTTCATAGTTGGAACCAGTGCTCATATTCATTCTCTGACTGACTCTCCAAACTCCATATACCCATAATGCTTCCTTCATGAGGCAATCCCAATCACTATACTTTTAACTTTCTTTGGGGGGAATATTTCTTGTCTGTCACTAATTGCTCAGCTAGATTTCATGTAATCACAAATTCTTCTTTGGTATTCCCCTTAAGAATACACACCGTGGCTTGGGGTAAGATGCTGTGATGTCCCTCTACAGCAGGCAGCAAGAGCTGCCTTCCTCCTCCATGGCTTTATCAAGGAGAAAGGAACAAAATTAGTGTTTCCCAAACCTGACTACATACCACAGTGACCTGAAAGTTTGTTCATTGTTTTTTTTTTTTTTTAAATCTCTGAACCTCATCCCAGTACAATGAAATAAAATCTATAAGGGTAGATCCAGGAATCTGTGTCTACAAAGGTGATTTGAGTCAAAGCCAGGTTTGGGAGCCCCTAGAGTAGTTGATTCCTATCTTCCTTCAGTTACCACTCAGTAAATCCCTATGAAGGCATCGGTTCCCTGATAGGGTGAAGGCTCTCATAACTCAAACATTTCACCTGTAAGCCATCTTGCATTGTCTCACACATGAGCCTTTTGGGGACACTTCACATCCAAATCATAACATCGGGTATATTTCTAGATATGTAATTGCTAATACAAAAGTATGTACATTTTTAAGGCTTTTGATGCATAGAGCCAAAATTCCCTACAGAAATTTTGAAGACTTCAAATTCTATCTATCATATAGGGCTTGCCTCCTCATGATCCTTTGCTGGCCTTTCATCTATACCCAAGCATTATATCCTAAAGCATTCTTCACAGGTGTCATCTATTTATATACTTATACAGTACTAAGTGGAAATTGCATTTTTGTGAAGGTTGTTAAATTTGTGGACTATCTTCCTTGAAGGTTGTCAGCAACATAAGAGAAAAGAAAACTTTAAAATAATTAATCTTGAAGTAACTTTTGGTGAGCTATAACATCAAAGCTAGAAACCTGAGGAAGGAGAATGCTATTTTTTTTTTTTAATGTGTGATACCTTATTCTGGCCATCTGTTGAACAAATATCTGGTTCCAAATAATGTCAATTAAAATGTATGACAAATCTTAATAACATTTACTTGTGAATATCAGTGAGACCAACATTGTGCTCTCATGTGGTTATCTTATGACAGTTGAGGTACCTCCAGACTTTACATAGATGTACAGCAGCTTTATTTTTCTATTGCTTGCTGTCTCTTCTTTTTTGTTTTTTAACCTTTCAACACCTGTGAAACAGAACACCCACTGCTAAGCAAGTATACAAAATACAGTGCTGCTTAGCACTGGGAAATTCCAGATCTGGTGCCAAGAGGTTCATAAATACAGCAATGGACTCTCTTATGTCAAAAGTGAGCACTGGTTAACAGATCAAGTAGGAAGCCTTTGGGCTGCTTTGAAGTTGTTCCTCTGTGAGGGAACAGAAACCTTGTGATGATAGTTGGAATGTCAGATTCTAGAAAAGCAAACTACTTCAGTCTGCAAAGTCAACTAAAGGGAATGGTTTCTCACACAATGGTCCTCATGTCACTAACACAAGAAACATGGCAACAGGAGCAGGAATTTGGTGGCAGATGGTCAGGTCTGCAGGAAGTGTCCACCCAGCTTTGTTTGGCCCATATTCTGAAACAACTAGAATAAATACTTAGTGTCATAATTTATAAGCATATCAGTACCAATAAATCAGAATCCTGCAAACAGTCATGTTTATTATATTCTTGTTGCTTAATATTCATGACAGTAATTTATTTTTATAGTACAGTTTCACTGTCCTCTCTACCATGGCTCTGTGTTTAAGTCTGGCAAGTTGAATTAGCAGGAGTTCAGGTAACCCTTTGAAGACTGCAAAAGTTCACTAGTTAAAATGTTATATTTGCTTTAAAAATTTCCCCTTCTTTCCTCAAAAACTTTTAAACTATCAATAAGAAGTCTCTGTAAATGATAAGTAATACTAATTTGACATACAGAATACATGAAGATGAGTATCTGCATAGGCCTCAGATAATAGCTGCGTAACAGAACTCATAAGATATATTAGGACCTTTGGAGAGATGTAAGTAGTTAATTCTTAAATTTACTCTCCACAAAAATGGATGGATATAAACACAGTTTCCACCTCTCTCATTTTCTTACTCCACCAATTCTGACTCCCCACCTCAGCAGTTCATGATCATTGCTGCTAAATACTATGGGTTGTTTAAGGAGGAATTACATGAAACAAGCACCCCAAGGATGTTGCATTTTATATTTCCCTAGTGTTGAAGATATAGAAGGGAGCAGGACATAGCTCCTACCCCAGAGGCACTTCAATCGGAATAAGAGAAGGAAAACAATATTGCAATGTTCTATACGTAGACTTATAGGATTGTGTACACTATTTTCACTCTTAAAAACTCAGTAGAGAAAATTTACAATTAATTGCCAGGAAAAAAGGTCACAAATATACAAGCCTGGAAAACCAATTTTATTTTTAATATTTCCCAATTACTATTACTCTGATGTTATGATCTATGCACATTTCTACATATTTATTGTGCATCAACAAATATTTTAAACATGCTTTTAAAAAGTGAGTAGACTTATTTTAATTATAGTTTGTATCTTTTTATTATGGATATAAAAAATTGAAATAATGGATTTATTTTATAGACTCTAAAAGTACTTTTCTGGCACAATGATATTAGAAATAAAATGCTATTTTGATGTAGTTCTACCTTTCAATTAAATACCATAGGTAATAAAAGTTGAAAGAAATTTCATTATGCTACTTTTTAGTTCACTTACAGGGAATTATAATAAGGATATATTTTCACGTTTTTACCTATACTTAACACATTTAGACTATGAGGACATGTCTACTGCTAAGTTGGTTGTTTTTTTCCTAGTGAGGCATTTTGCACAAATTAGGTGCTCTTAGTTAACATTCTTAAGAGATAAATTCAATGTTCTTACAAATAAATTTTCATACTCTTTAACCTTCTCCATCTGCTAGGTGTGTTTGAATTTCACTAGAGCTTTATTTTATTTAAAAAAATTTGTACCAGTAACCTAGGCACAGGCATAAGAACCTTTAATGTTGCCTTGGATACAGAAAGCAATAATTGTTTTGAATTTTTTAAAATTTAAAAAAAGCCTTTCTCAACTAATAAGATTTTAAAACCATGTGGAGGAACAGAAAAAGTGATTCTTGCTCAATTCAGATTCTTATCATTGTAGTTCCTAATAACAGAGTTTGTATACAAACCAAATCTAAATCTAATTGTCACATTTCTGAATGGGCACTTGTTATTATGTTGTCCAAGTCAGGTTAAGAGTCACAGCTTTGAAACCTTCTACTTCTGAGTTCGAATGCCAGATTTGAAACTTCCCATCTAGTAACTTGAGGCATACTATTTAATATTGAATAGACTCAGTTTCCCAAACTGAAATAAAGGGAGAAATATTATTGAATACTAAGGCATATTACAAATGAATTTAAATGGCAAAAAAACATATAGTATTTGGCAATCTGCAGGTGAAAGTGTGTTAAGTATACTATAAATTGCAGTGGTAATTACAGTGGTAGTTCTAAAATTTACTTATATCCCCACTACTCCATAAGTTCACAGTACAGGCTTACTTTGGACATAGTGTGGGAGCAGTTCTACCCTATTGAAGTACAGTGAATATTGCAGAAAGCCAGTCAAAAGAATTTTGGGGTTTCCAAATATGTATAAAATTATGTTTACACTATCATAAGTATGCAATGGCATTACATCTAAATAAACAATGTACATAACATAATTTTTTTTTTGCTAAAAAATGCTACTGAACATCTTAGTCTTCAATTGGTCATAGTCTTTATGCTGGTAGAGGGTCTTGCCTTGATGTTGATGGATGCTGACTGAGGTGGTGATTGCTAAAAGTCCAGTTGTTTATGTCAATTTCTTGAAATAAGACAATTAACTCCTTTGATGAAATATTTCTCTGCAGCATGTTATGCTGTCTGAGCATTGCATCTATAGCAATACTTCTTTCAAAATTGAAGGCTGGGGCCAAGGACCTGAACAGACACTTCTCAGAATAGGACATACAATCAATCAACAACTATATGAAAAAAATGTTCATCATCGCTAGCAAGTAGAGAAATACAAATCAAAACTACTCTAAGATTTCATCTCACTCTAGTCAGAATGGCAGCTATTATAAAGACAAGTAACAATAAGTGTTGGCGAAGATGTGGGGAAAAATGTACACTAATACATTGCTGGTAGTACTGCAAATTGGTGCAATCAATGAGGAAAGAAGTAGGGAGGGCTGGGGATGTGGCTCAAGCGGTAGCACGCTCGCCTGGCATGCGTGCGGCCCGGGTTCGATCCTCAGCACCACATACCAACAAAGATGTTGTGTCTGCCGAGAACTAAAAAATAAATATTAAAAAAAAAAAATTCTCTCTCTCTCTCTCTCTCCTCTCTCACTCTCTCTTTAAAAAAAAAAAAAAAAAAAAAGAAGTAGGGAGATTCTTTGGAAAACTGGGAATAGAACCACCATTTGACCCAGCTATTCCTCTCCTTGGTCTATACTCAAAGGACTTAAAGACAGCATACTACAGGGACACAGCCACATCAATGTTTATAGCAGCACAATTCACAATAGTTAAATTGTGGAACCAATCTAGATGCCCCTCAGTAGATGAATGGATAAAAAAGTGGCATATATACACAATGGAATATTACTCAGCAATAAAAGAGAATAAAATCATGGCATTTGCAGGTAAATGAATGGCATTGGAGAAGATAACACTAAATGAAGTTAGCCAATCACACAAAAACAAACGCTGAATGTTTTCTCTGATATAAGGAGGCTGATTCATAGTGGGGTAGGGAGAGGGAGCATGGGAGGAATAGATAAACTCTAGATAGGGCGGAGAGGTGTGAGGGGAAGGGAAGGGGAAAGAGGTTAGCAATGGTGGAATGTGATGGCCATCATTATCCAAAGTTACGTATGAAGACACGAATTGTTGTGAACGTACTTTATATACAATCAGAGACATAAAAAATGTGCTCTGTATGTGTAATAAGAATTGTAATGCAAAAAAATAAAGTCTGTCCTCTCATAGCTTGTCACTACTTTATCAACTAAGTTCATAGAATACTCTTAAATCCTCTGTCTTCGTTCTAATGTTTACTGTGTCTGTGCCAGGGGTAGATTCCATTTGAAGAATCTATTTTCTTTACTCATCCATAAGAAGCAACTTCTTATTCATGAAAGCTTAATCATAAGATTGGAGCAATTCAGTCCTACTTCAGGCTTCTCTTCTAATCCTAGTACTCCTGCTGTTTCTACCACATTATACTTGTTTTTACTGAAGTCTTAAACTTGTAGAAGTCATCTATGGAGATCCACTTCTTTCAAACTCCAGCTAATTTTAACATTTTGACCTTCTCCATCCAATGAATCATGAATGGTCTTAAAGGCATTTAGAATAGTGGATCATTTCCAGAAGGTTTTCAAATTACTTTGTCCAGGCCCATCAGAGTAGTTGCTACCCATGGCAGCTATGGCCTTACAAAATTTATGTATTAAATAATAAGACATGAAAGTCAAAATTACCCCGTGATCCATGGGCTAGAGAATGGATGTTGTGTTTACAGGCATGAAAACAACATTAACCTCATTTCACATCTCCATCAGAACTCTTGGGTGAGTAGATGCATTGTCAACGCACACTAATGACTTGAAAGGAATTTTTTCCCCCCTGAGCAGTTGGTTTTAATGGTGTGCTTAAAATATTTAGTAAACTATACTATAAACATATTGTTATCATGCAGACTTTTGTTGTTTCATGTATAGAACATAGGCAGAATAGCCTTAGTGTTACTAAGGGCTCTAGAACTTTCAGAAAGACGAATATTGGCTTCAGCTTAACATCATCAGCTGCACTAGTCCACATAATAAGAGAGCCAGCCTGTCCTTTGAAACTTTGCAACTAGGCATTGACTTCTCTTCTTTAGCTCTACAAGTCCCAGATGATATTTCTTTTTTTTTTCTTCCAATACAAGGCTGCTTCATCTACATTGAAAATCTGCTCTTTGGTGTGGCCACCTCCATCAGTGCACTGAGCTAGATCTGGAGAACTGGCTGCAGCTTCTCCACCAGCTGCTTCACCTTGCACTTTTATGTGATGGATATGGTTTTTTCCCTTAAGCCTCATGAACCAACTTCTGTCAACTTCCTACTTTTTTCTGCAGCTTCCTCCTCTCTCAGTAGATTATAATTATAGAGAAGGCTGTGCTGTGTTGTAGGTGATTAATCTTCTATGCAGACCACAGAAACTTTCTCCACTTTGGCATAAGGCTGTTTCACTTTCTTAGCATTCTTGTCTTCAGTGGAATCGTACTTCTGATTTCCTTCAGGAACTTTTCCTTTGCATTCACAACCTTTTGGCACAGGGGGCTTACATTTCAGCCTATCTTTTCATTCCGCATGGCTTCCTCAATAAACTTCATCATTTCTAGGTTTTGATTTAAAATGAGAGACCTATGACTCTTTCACTTAAGCACATAGAGGTCATTGAAAAGTTATCAATTGACCCAATTTTAATATTATTCTGTCTTAATAAATAGGGAGATATCCAAGAGGAAGAGAGATGAAGCAGCAGCAGCTGATTGGTACAGCAGTTGACATGCACATTTATTTAGCTGACCATTTTATGTGGGTGCAACTTGTGGTGCTCCCAAATAATTACAATAGTAATATCAAAGATCACAAATCACAGGTCACCATAATGGATAGATATAATAAGAAAGCATGAAATAATATGAAAATTCCCAAAATAATGTCCCAGAGACATGAATAGAGCACATGGTTTTTTTAAAGATGGAGTTAGTAGACTTAGATGATACAAGGGCCTTAAACTTTTAATTTGTAAAACATGCAGTATCCCAGGACGAATAAAATGAATTATGTCTATGATTCAAAATATTGTTCAAAATTTTAGAAAACTCTACTTTGTACATTTGGAAAGCCTCTTTACAAATTTTCCTCCTGGCACTGCCTTTGAAGTTCTTCCTGAACCATTGTACACCATTATCTCTAATTGCTCTATCATTGCCAATGGCCATACAAGGTCTAGGCACACTGCTCAGGTTTGTAAATGCCACAATAGTAGGAGGAAAGTTGAATGATAAGATGAAAGAGTTATAGTTAAAGACTTGGTTTTGGTCCTAGTTCTAGTTATTATGAGATGCAGGTGAGATGAGTCTTCTGAATATGAAAATCTTAAAGCAAAATTCTCCTGTTGTGTCACTGTCATGGCAGGCTGGGCTCAGGAGAAGAATGCCACAGGCTTACATGCACATTTCTGCATGTGAATTTCAAAATGTATAAACAGTATGAAAGAGAAATGTGTAAAGGTGACACCTGGGACTACAAATTCAATTTCAGAGTCCAATAATATAATTTAAAAATATTAATAAAGAGATGATTAAATCTTGTATTGCAGTAATAGGAAGATATTGCCAGAATAAAGGGAAAACCATCTTGCACTGATAAAGTTCCAAACCTAAAACATTCCATTGAAGTATTATTTCTGCTGTAGAATACATGTCTCCTAAATTCATATGGTGAAGCCTAAGTCCCCAGTGTCATAGCACTTGGCGGTGGGACTTTGGGAGGTAATTAGGTTTAGTTGATTTTATGAGCAATCCAAGGCCCTTACCAGAGCCTGATAATACTGGTGTCCTGCCTGATCTTAGGTTTCCAGCCTCCAAAACTATGAGAAATAAATTTCTGATGCTTAAGAGAAGTCTCTGCTATTTTGTCATGACAGCTCAAAACTAAGAAAATTTCCAAACTTTAGAAAAGCCACCTTAGAGGAGGTTGATAAAGCATCTGGAAACCTTGATTCATGAGAAATATATTCAGAGAGCAGGGAAAGAAAGGAGAACATTGGATACTAGGTAGAGTGGGAGAAAGATGCTGCTTTAAGGCTCATATTGACCAGTGTGGTTTTCTAGCAATGCTCTAGCTGGTCTGATTTTGCTCTTGGTGTGCTTTCTGTTCTGCTCATGATGTTCCTTGTTCATCCAGGGGTCCAGGTTTCAGAATCTCTGAGCATCACAGACCTGAGTACCATAGATAGCAGCTTCTCAAGTCCTTCCAGTTATAGTATTTGCTTAAGATTATCCCATTTTTTTTTAGCCAACTCTTCTTAGAATACTTCCATAACACAGTACAAAGAAATAGATTTTTCTGAAGATAATGGTTCCTTCTTAGATGTCAATTAGACATTCAGAGAATAATCCACAAAAGGTATCAAGAGACAAACTTACCATTGTGCTTAGAGTTAGGGGCCTGGAGGAGGAGCTCAATAGATTGCTGTTTTCATTTGTTGGTAAGATAGTATCCACCTGCAACTAGCAGGACAGATGGCACTAATTATGTCTGCCCATCCGTTACTTGGCAGAGGAATAGCTTTGAGATCTGAAAGGGTCAATATTTCACCTGCTGGACTCTCAGGGTGAAAGAAAAAGAGAAAGGGGCCAAGAGCTTATTGTCTGGTTAGACACTAATCATGGACTCAAGGCCTTAGGCATTTGACCTTTCAGAATAGCAATTAAAAAAAAAAAAAGGGTGTTATACAAAATGGAATTGTGGGAAAAGTAGGGGGAACTGCACATTTAAATGGAATTATAAGTCAATAAGTAAAATGATATGTATTCAATATCATTTTTATAGTTCATAGATTTTTTTAAAAAATGTGTTTATTTTTATCATTTCATGTATATTGCTCTTACTCCAAAAGCATTGCTGCTACTTGTTTTCTATAATACTGAATCCATTTTCCAAAGTGTTTCTGTTTTCCAAAGTTTAGGTATAAAATGTCTGAGTCAATCCTTAGGGGAAAATTCAATTCTCCAAACCACCTGGCAATTCTCAATATGGATATTCTGCTGTACCAACATGAGAAGAATCTGCCCCCGCCCCCCCGCCCCGGGAAATTTATAGTACTCTGCAGCATCACATCTAAGGTTTAATGCTTCAGAACAATGGAGAGTGAGCTAGATGAAGAAATACCACACTTCAAGGGCTCATTTAATGGTTCTAGAATTTATTCAAACAAATTATTTTATTGATAGAGGTGTGGAGGGTTAGAGTTAGAACCAATACTTAAGTAAATGTGAATGAGCATGCGACTAAGCATGAACAAGAGTGACAGAGAACAGGTCTTCTGGGGGGAAAATAGTGAACTCTTCTGGTGAACAAGTAAATGCATATATGTGTCTGCCTGTCCTTGTGTCTATGTGTGTACATACAAGAGGGTTCTTTGCTAAATGTGGTTTAGTTGACAGTGCTTGGAACCATTTTTATCTGTGACACAGATTCACAATGTTACATGTATCTTCAAAGGCTGGTGCATAGCCTCCCCTACCTCCTCACCTACCACCTACCTGTGAGTTTATGACTTTCACAAGCTGAAATACCAGGATACATTCTTAGAAAAGCAGCTAATTTTCCAATTGGGATGACATTGCTTTGGGGTTGTCTCATTGGATGCTACTTTGAGGATCACAGGTTTGTTAATATTTAATAAAAGCAAGGCAGCCTCAAATTCGAAAGACTATAAATAGCTTTTGGGTTATAATTAAGAGGTAAGTTCTCTAGAAAAGGTCAGGTTTTGGACTAGCAAGTGGGGTTGGTCTCCTGCAAAACAAAGAGAAATCTCAGTAGATGAAGAAATAAAATGGGATTTTCTGGATTATGAAGTAAGAGAATATCTTACAATATCATCTTAATCATCTCTGGTACTATTTAGAATTCTACAGACAAAATATTAAAGCAGGGACTGGAGTTGTAGCTCAGTTGGTAGAGTGTTTGCCTTGCATATGTAAGGCACTGGGTTCCATCCTCAGCACCACATAAAAACAAATAAATAAAATAAAGGTATTGTATCTGTCTATAACTAAAAAAATATTAAAGCAGAATAGTGATGGATACATATATGTATCATTCGAGATAGCTTTAATGGAGAAGAGGAAAGACTAATAAGAATAGACCGAAATGTCCTCTGAGACCAGCCTATCTAAAAGATAGTCTGGTCATATTCTGATGTAATAATACTAGCTAGCATTTACTGAATATTTTGTGCCAGGAGCTCCGCACATAAGATTAGCATTTCATGAAATTATTTAAAAATCTTCATGGGGAAGATACTATTTTTCCATCTATTTTATAGGTGTGGAAATGGGAGGCCTAGAGAGATTAAGAATTTGTTCAATCTTACATGTAGTACATGACGGAGTCATAATTTGAATAGAGGTGGTGGTGTGTGATCAGGTAGGAACCTTAGCTTTGATGATGAGAGTAGACATCACTGAGAAGTTGGCATGTGAGTGGAAATCTGGGGAGGTGAGTTTCAGTAGAAGTATGAAGCAAGGACTCTCAGTGTGCCTGCAGTATTCAAAGAAGAGACGGATGCCCAATGGGCTGGGATGTGAAGGGGCAAGGCAGGGAGCTTAGGAAAACCAGATCACATAGGACTTTGAAGACCTCGCAAATAATTTGGCTTTTACTCAAAACAAAACAAAGCCAGTTATAATCTGGATTGGCTGGGAGAAAAATGTTACTGGGGAAATAGGAGAGACAGATGTGGCCACAGTCAGAGTTGGGACTGGGTGGGTGGAAGACCTTTCAGAAGGTCCATCAGTAGTGATCACAGTGCAGAGTGAACTAAAGTATGTGAAATGAGGCAGGAGTGTCAGTGTGGAATGAAAGGCCACAAACCCTCAATTTCATTAGGATCTTTTGAGGCAGTGAAAACCAGCCACTCAAATCCACTATTAAAGGAATGGGTCAAGATAACTGTTTTCCACTGAGGTATTGAGAAGAAATTCTGCATTTTGTTATCTGTTTTTTAAAAGGATGTCTACTCAGTAGGAGTAGGGATGCTCAGGAAGCTGACTCATGAAGGCTGCCTGGCTGATTGCTCAGCTTGAAACGTTTATTGCTTTGAAAAAGTGACCTCTTAAGGATATGGAAGAAAGGAGTGCAAGTAAAATAGAAGTTTAAAGGAAAAGCAAAAAGACAAGCAGCACATTTTCTAGTGGAGCTGATGTCTTACCACTCAATTAATTTCAGAGTCAAGGCTCAATTTTAATTCTGAATCACCGTCTGGCTTTACATATAAAGGACTTTTTATTAAGCCAAAGTAAGTAGATAGAGGTCCAGTTGTTTATTCTCTAGCACTAAACCATTCCTACAGAGAGACACCTGTGTAAGCCATTTGGCTGTAGTCAACTATTTTTCTACATTTTAATTATGAATATAATTAGAATGAGTTAAGAGACAGGCTAGGCATCAGCCATAAAATTTCCAGTTTGCTCACACATACACACACACACACACACACACACACACACAGAAATTAAAAAGCAACCCCAATGAAAAGCCTACCAAGTCTGTGAGAATGTTAGCTTGCCATGAAAACTAAGGGAATCTCTGTAAAATTTACCTTTACTTCAATTTCCAATTTCATTGAAGTTGTACAATAAAGAATTATTTTCATATTGTATTATTTTTACATCTTTTGCTTCTTTATGGTAAAACTTTAAACCCTGGTTTTACTTTTTATGGTTGTAAAGCAATTGTTCACTATCATGCTTTCATGTTTAGCAACTGCTTTAAGTGAAGTGCCTTACAAGCTCTGTTTCTTTTCTCTCAAAAAGTGTCATCACAGAGTTGATGATGCATCAGAAATAGCTTGACCAAAGGGCATAAAGTCAAGAGTGAAGAAAATATCTGCAAATATACTTGGCTGGCTTTTTTCTCCAATTACCTGCTAAAAGTGAACTGTATAGGCAAATAATAATGACATGATGGCCATAGGTGGAAAACAAAACAAAAGAACATGTAATAGGTACTTTCTGCCCCAGGGTAATGCCTTCAATTTCAATCATTTTAGGGTGATTATGGTTTGAATATGAGTTGTGTTTACAGACTAGGCATGACACCCACTTGAACTTTAATGATTAATAGCCTGAATTTTAGTGTGAACATACACATACATATACACATATATAATATATAAATAAACAACATAAATAACATTTCTTTACATATTATATGTATATACAATATTTACTTAAGGAAACTGGAAAAAATGCCAAAAGGGATTACATTGGAACTATAAGGTTGTCTTGATCAGGAATTAGCATTCATTTCATTTCCATCATGGAAAATATATAGAACCTTGCTTAGGGGTAGAAGAAACAGTCATTATTTTTACTCACAGAAGGCAACTTTGGAAAAGTACAATTCAACAATATCATAAGTACAAACATACATGGTCTAGTGTGAGTACAAAAGAGATGAGATACAGACTATCACCAAATGAAATGATTGGAGTCCTTCAAAAGGTGAGGTTTGGTTTAGCTTTGAATCAAATCTCTTAATCTTTTCTCTCACAAATAATAGGAGTAAATACATGCATGAGGTCATTCCTTTCATCTACTGATCAATATATAGTTTCAGTATCATCTCAACTGGGATGATCGGTTTGGTTTGAGAGAAGGGAAATGAAAATAGTGGATTAACAACAGCATTTGTGACTTGGAGGTGTACCAGGTGCTATCTGTATAAAATAACAGAGAGAAAAACATTGTGGCTGAAAGAATAAAGAACCCTAAAGGATAATTTAAAGGATAATTTAATCTTGAGATTACCCTGAATTATGTGGGTGAACCAAATGTAATGGCAAATGTCTTCAAAAGTAGAAAACAAAGACAAAATGTGTCATAGCAGGGTACAACTATGGAAGAGGTAAGAATGATGTGATAGATGAGAAGGACATAATCGGCCATTGTTAGCTATGAAGGTGGAGGAAGGGACCCACTATCACAAGAATGTGAGCAGAAGTCACAAGGGCAAGTAAATGGATTCTCCCCTAGAGCCTCCAGAAAGGAATGCAATTCCACCAACAATTGGGCTTGTGAAAACTGTCAGATTTTTATCCCGTAGAACTGTGGTGCTCATTTGCTATGGCAGCAAAAGGAAACTAATGTACAAGCCCTCCAGGAAACAGTGTCTCTACCTCAGAAATCTGAAAGAAGTCTTTGGCCAGCCACCCCAAAGCAGTCCTGGAGGTAACCATTCCAATATGAATGATGCAGAGAAAAGGCTCTAGAAAGGAGGCATCTTGAAAAAATGAGACAAAAGAATATAGTCTCTGGAAAGAGTGAGGACATGGGGGGCAGGGAGCAGAGAAAGGAAGAACAATTACAAACGCCAGGAAAAATAAATTTTAAAAAGTCTACCCAAGAGAATCATGATAATCATGATTTAACTACAAAAGGAACCCAATGTAGCCAAAAATTTAAGAAATTTTTGAGGAGTAACAAAGAGATTATAGTTAACCTTGTGAGGACTATTTTTTGGAAAGTGAAGGAGTTGTGACAATGAACTCTAGAGAAGAAATCTTTGCAAAACCACTGGTACAGGAAGTGAACAATGCTTCTAAAGCCATATTAATGCAAATGTAAGTATTGCTATTATTTTTATAATTGGACAAATTATTGAATACTTATGACAACCATTAATATGTAAAGGAGTTAATGACCAATATTTTTGTGAATGAAGAGAAAAAGAGATGGACAGGGTGTAAAGAAGAATATGCTCACCTAATGAAGGAAAGAGTTAGCGGATATTGTAGGTTGTTGGTGAAGTAAGAAATAAAGTTTAAGCATATTATTTAACTTCCAAATATAATAGCAACATGATGATCAAATACTGGGAGAATATTTAATTTCAGATGATAAAAGATATTATCTATGATTGACAAGTCAAAAGTAGAAATATTATCTAGAGTTAGGAAAGTAATCACCAGAAGAAACAAACATTGACAGGGTTAAATAAGAATTCCTCTCTTGAACAGGCCTGGGCATCTCAAGTGTTCAGGTACAATCAAAGTTTTTTATCATAAACTTTTCTGTAAGATTTGTTTTCTTTGAAGATTATAATTAGATACTAGTAAAAAGTTGTAATAAAATGACACTAATAAAATTAAACCTATAATAGGTGCTCATATGAAACAAGAAAATAACACTGTGATATCATAATGAATTTTAAAATTGATTAGAAGAAAAGTGTTAAGAATGTTCTCAGAGAAGGTAACATTTAAAAAATTGAATGATTTTAATATCTAATAAAACATACTGAAACTTTGCTTACTCTTAGAAAGTTCTATCTTATTTCTAAACTAAAACTACAATACTAAAATTTCTGAGCTTTAATTTTTAATTCTAACTTCAGTTTTAAAAAGTAGAAATAATTGATTGTTATCTTATATATTGATGATTTAGGACATATAAGTCTAATAAAGGACAATGTAACAGATATTTGGCAACAGGTTGGTAGTTATTCATCAAGGCAACTTAAAAAGATGGAAAGTTATTTGTGTTTTAGTGTGGAGTTAAATGCTAAATCTAATATTTTGAGCTATGTAAACTTGGGGCTCTTCTAAAAAACTGATTTCTCTTAAAATCAATCAGAAAGCAGCTAATATAGGAGGATATGGCAAGAAAATGTTTTCTTATTTAATTCTTATAGTAACTGTTAGAGCTAGAAGTTATTTTCCTCATGATCTTTCTACTTCTTCAGTAACTCATGCTTTGTTATTTTGCAGATTCCATGAGACAACGAACAGAAATGTCAATGAGTGTTTTCTCTTCTCTTTTTCTTTCCCAGAAACTTTTGGAAAATACAGACATTAAAACAAAATAAAACAAAAAAAAAAAGGACACTGCTTGTTGTCTCTTTTCTTTTGATCTGTAGCTTTATCAGATTGAAAAAGATGGGAATAGAAATAAACAGTACATTTCCTAGGATTTAGATCTACTGGAAATGTCCAGACCCCCTGCAGGCCTGTAGCCACAAGACTGCATCACCTATCATAAAACTCTATAACTGTGTTTTTCTACCAAGGTTACATTCACTGTACTAATAATGCCTTCAGCAAAAGTCATTTCCAGGGAATTGAGTCCTTGTAGTCAGTGGGTTAAATTCCCACAAAATAACCCGCAGGTGACCTAGTAGCATTGACCTCAACTATAGAATTACAGATCAATAGCTTCAGTACTTGGATTCTGAAATATAAAAAACAGAATCTAGTGTTTTTGTTACCCCAATGAGTATTATCAGACAGGGGATCACTATGGTAATTGCAGGTTCTTATGATATTAATGTTTGTTTTTGCTCCAAAAAGAAACTGTTTTTAAAAGTAAATGCCTTGTGTTCACTCTTCTTGGAATACTAAATAATGATTTTCAAACATGTAATGGGAATTAAAAGTAATTCAAATAGCAGAAGTGGTCACTAATTGCTTGTTGTAGAAATAACATTTCTTCCTCAGAGGCAAAGTATTCCAGTTGGACATAAACCTCCTTTTGGTCTATTCATCTTTTGACTTTGCCCATGAAAGGGTAATACATCTCTCAATTAGGGGCAAATTGAAACTGTGATGCCATCATAAACTTGATTTGGGGGTAGTGGAATAGAAAAGGGAAATAACATTATGAAATCATGAACCATGACATTGACAGGCATTGTGTTTTGCTCATGTCTAACCAAACAACAGAAACCATTTAAGTATTTACACCAACGGGATCTTAATTTGATGCAGAGAACTAGTTACTCAAGTGATGAAGAAACTGAGATAAAAGTAAGGAAACTAAGAAATTAGCCACAGTAGGAAGCTACTGCCTCCTTTAGGCTAGAAAGGAAAAGAGGGTCTGTATCATTACAGCAAACCTGAAACCAGAGTAGGCCTATCTAGGCAAAGCAAGAATCATGGAGGAGTTGGATCCTCAGGTAGAAGAGCAACCTGTGACAGACGGGTGGATGAATACAGCCATGAGGGAAGAACTAATAAACCAGCCAGACTTTGCTTCTCCCTCCAACTATTATATCCTGCCATTGGCTTCCATTGGCTTTCATAGCTGGAAGCCAATCCCTAAGTGCACCTATGAAATTCAGCCAGTGAAGTTCAACCCTCTGGTACAGCGTACAGAAAACAAGGACCAGGAAAGAGACCCAGACTTAGCATACATTGTCATATCCTGTGAATTTACTGAACAAACTTATCCTTCATTCTAATAAAGCCAAGAACTTATGATTGAATTGGTGGTGTTCTCATTATATTGATTCCATAAGAAAATGTGATCTGAGATAAAGTCCTGGACTCCTCTGGGTCTGGATACAAATGTTTTTATAATTTGAAAGATTTTTTAGCTTAACTAGTGCTCAAGGGAGCAAAAGTGACTCCTCTGGTGTGATTTCTAGCCATTGCTAAGGATCTAGGTGCTATTCTTCCATTGCTTCAGGATATTTAAATATGAATTACAATCTAGAATGAACCCTGAGTTTAGAACACTAGAACCAGCTTCAAGATTATGCCAAAAATAAATGGGTTAGTATATGTCTCTGGCCAACATTCTAACATATTGCCCTCATTACCCTGTTGGTTCACCCATCCATTTTTCATGTTAAGAAATCAGGACATTTTGCTCTTCTGAGTTAGTTTAGGAAAGGTTGCTGAGTTTTAGTCTCTTTGTCTTGCTATTAAAATATACCATAAACTGCATAGATTATAAACAGTAGAAATTTATTTCTCACAATTCTAGTGTCTGAGAATTTTACCATCAAGGCACTAGCAGATTCAGGGTCTTTTGAGGGCCCACTCTGGTTCATAGATGGCAACTTTTAGCAGTGTTCTCACATGGTGGAAGAGGTGGTAGCTCACTCTTGGATCTCTTTATAAGGACACTAATCCCATAACCAGTGTTCCACCCTCATGACCTAATCACCTTTCAAAAGTCCCACTTCCAATGCCATCACCTTGAAGATTATAATTTCCAAACGTGAATTTTGATAGAACAGAAGTATTCCAACAATATCCCCATTTCTCCTTGCCTTGAACAATGAAAGGAAAACTTTCCTGTCTCTTCTCTTTTGGGTTACTTTTCCAACCACAGTTCCCCTGGACAAACGCTATTAGCACCTATACATCATCTTACATTTTAAAAGGAGTTTCCTAAGCACTATCTCATTCATCCTCACCATAACCCATTCTGTAAGAGTTAGCAGAAGCACTTGTTAAAGCGCTGGATCCCAAGCATGCAGCCTGCCTCTCCTCTGCTGTATTCAGTTCTGACCATGTTTGCATCTCTGAAATTCTGTTCAAATTGGATTTAAGTCTAGGATATCTCAGAGATTGTCCTACTCTTTATGGCAATTCAAAGGTCACAACCTCACCTGAGTTTTGAGGGCCTGATTTCCTTTCTCTTAAGCTAAGGGAATGGCTTGACTACTATTTTTGAAATCAGTTGAACTAGAGGAAATTTAAGTGATGGGTATCCTACAACAAAGCCCATGAATCAGCATACATAGTAAGTATGTTTCCAAAGGAGATAATTCTCACTTGAAAGTATGAAGTTTAAGATGACATTATATCATTAAATAAACACAGAGTAGGTGCCTGAATGCAAATCACTCTAATTTCCCACCAAAATGTTTTCCTCGGTGTGAATGATCCTCCAGGCTTGCGCATGTCAAGACAGAATATCCAAATAAGTTTTATGAAATGCATGCTTGCCTACTTTTCTTTATTCCTCCTCTTTTTATAACATTAAGAGAACCTGAGAAGTATAAAACTTCACTCACCTTGAGAAGTGGACTATATTTATTTATGAAATGAAAAGTCATAATTAGTGATAAGAGCTCCCCCTCTTGCCAGACCCTTTATGAGAAGACTGTTATTACATTAAACAACGGTGACGGCAACAACCAAAGCTGCAATTGTGAGCAGGCAACAAAAGAAAGACCATGGGAGAAAACCTTCTTCTTTAGTCCTCTTGATTCACTTTACCAGAGCTTTAAACAAATGTGAAGACTTTTGCGAGTGAAAATCAAAATGAAAGGGCATGTTGAGGAACTGTTCTCCAATATGGGCCCCTAAATCCCCACTCTCACTCCTGGGAACCCTGCACACACAGTCATCCAAGATTAGACCTCCTAAGTCGAACATTTTTTCTTGGAGATTTTTCTTGTTGGGACTTTAATTAAGCTCCTGCCAGGCTTGCAAGCTTTTTAATTTTACCTTTCTTTCTTCTTTCTTCCTCTTTCCTCCTTATATCAGCTAGCTTGCCAGGAAACTTTTTTCCAAGCTGTCACAATTATAGTAAATGTACCCTAAGATATTAAATTTAGAGATGTACTAGTATTTGCTTTTCAAGGATCTATAGCAGAAGTTTTCTTGCATATGGAAAAGATCTTCATTCATTCATTCACTTATTTGTTTATTCTTATTTGTGTGTCTATTTTATAAATCAGAAAATAATAGCAAGGGAGGCTTTACAGAGTGTACAATTGCTATTGGTTAGTAAGTGATCTAATTCACTCTCCCCTAAGTCACCCATTAAACAGAAGAAACTCACCACCACTTAATTTGGTTTTCACAGTGCTCATAAGCAAACTGCAGCTATTTACTAGACTGAACCAAGGGAACATGATGTCTCACTTGATGATTTAACACATATTTAAGGATGTAATATTTAATTAGTTATGTTCTTTTATAAGACCCCTTTGTCTGCAAACTCATTGGAATTCTGAAAGTATAAAGGCAGGAGCCAGTGCAAATGGTGACCTCTTTACAACAGATTCCATGAGATGTTACTTTCATTAGAGTAAATATAGTTAAATTTGGTTACTCTAAATATGATGCTATCTTCTTTTTTTTCTGAATGATATCTTTTGTAAAAAAATTCAAATAATATTACTGGGTCAGAAATAAGACAAGCTGTCAAAAACACAGAATTTAAAATGAGAGACATGGAGCATTGGGAACATTATCTGTTCTCCTTCGTTTTTATGATCATTATTCTTATTATTTACTTAATAATTCCATGATGACAGGCTATTCTGATGACTGCTTCTTTCTGAGAGGTACTTACTGATCGCCTCCACAAATGGCTCAAAGAAACTGTAGGGGAAGAGTGGCTCAGGCAGCTCCCGGAAAAACATCTTCAGTGCTCCGGTGACAACGTGGATGTCCTCCCACTGGCTGTCGTCCAAATTCAGCTTCTCTTCTGGGAAAACACGAGGAGAAATGGAACAACTGGTTTTAATGAAACAATTACAAGACACTAATTATTATGTTAATGTTTGCCTACTATCATCAGCAACCGTTAACAGCCTTCTGCACCTAGAGGTTTGGTACTGTGCGTGGTTTTCTTTCTTTTTTTTTTTCCCTCCCCTTTTTCCATAGGAAGGGAACATTTTCAATGGAATACCATCTGTAGGAATGCAGCTAACAAAAAAACAAGACACACAAAGAGACAGTGCCATTGACACAGTATGTCAGATACATTTATTCCCATAATGCATCAGTATGAAAATTAGCATCACAGCTCAACATGATTCAAAGCTATTTGGTTTTGAGGCTGAGGGGCTAAGAGTTGCCAATGATGGCCGGCTCAAGGGACCGGCCTAAAGGCCTTGCTGAGCCAACAGGAGACATATGCTAAACATGGCAATAGAAAATGAGTTATTGCTTTACATGTGTTAGCCTTGCTATGTACAAGGGAATAATGGGTAACACTTTTTTTTTCCTTTTTTTGCCTGAATATAAAGTCAGCAAGGAATAGAATGCTGAGTGAGAAAGGATATTAATTCCTTCTTACTGCTTCAAAAATATCTTTTTTTTTCAGTTTTCATCTCAGTGAGGAGAATGTGCCCAGCAACAATATTAGACAGACCCCTGTTGGCCTACGTAGGCTATGCAAAGCTGTCAAAAATGATAACACACTGAAGACAAACCACAAGTGCTTACCAACTCTTTAGAAACAAGAGAAGTCTTTGCTTGGGAGGTGTGAGTTGAGACGCTGAAATACTAAAGAAAGTAACTGCCAGAATGAAGGTTTTAGTTGAAATAAAATGTGCCAGGCAGTTGTTATCTTTCTTTCCCCCAGCAATCTGAAAGTCTGGAAGCATTCTCTTGAAGAAATGGACGTATTTGTGTCGGAGAGTGACATCTTTACATACAATTAAAAGGAAGCAAGACAAAGGTATTGCTGTTGATCCCTAGGATTTGTCTTTCTGAATGTGCAACATGGAAAATGTTTTAGATACGGGGCTTAAAGAAAACAAAAAATAATTGTTTTATACAATCTGGGGGTTAACTGAAAAGCTGAGAATCTTGCAAGAACTTAACAGGTATATGATCAACTAGAATTTTGTTTCTTTACTGGTGTCTTGGGCTCACAGTCACATGCCTCCTCCGTGTCAGTTTCATGAATGCTGAGGAGTATTTCTCACCAAAAAATGTAAGGAAAGCTGAGAATTGTCACTGTAGGGATTCTCTGCATGAGCTGTTTTGCTAATAATGTTCATACCCTTTTAAAAATATTAGCCCAAATCTCTCTCAGATCTTTTATTTTTTTCTAATGGGCTATTATTTTAGGACTAGTAAGTGATGTTCCTATATAATAATATATTGGGGGCAAAAAAGAGAAATTAGGTGGATCTGTTTATGTCAGATGGACTATTTTCTTCTTCCTTTTCAATCTTCATTCCAACCTCAATCATAACACAATAATATGATCCACAAGAAAATCAGCAGAGGAGACCTTCTTTCTGCCCTGCAATCATTTTTGATTGATTGTAGTTCAACAATTAGTCTTTTATTTGGCTACACACTATTGAAATAGGCCGACAGCATCTTAGCAGGCCAGCTTTAAACAGTCAACTGTTAACAATAGCATCAAAAAGGGAGACCTGATGGGGTTTACTGTCACTTTAAAGAACGGGGTTTTCACATTGTTGAAATCTGTCAGATATTTTGAAATGTCCCTCTCACTATGGTGCCACACCCCCTGCGTGCCCTTATAATAAAATTGGTTTTACTCCTGATTAAATCATTTTCTCCCTACCCACTACCATACTTCTCATAATGGACCTGTGCGCTCTACAGCTGGTGTTCTTCCCATGGTACCAATTCTTACTTTATCTTTTAAGCACTTTGCTGTTAAGATCTCATGCAGAGTGCTTATGTTTTGTTAAGAGCTTCATTCTTAGAGAAATAGCTTAACACATGTTCTAAAAATGTTGTACAACTTATTGCTTAAAACACATTTAGAAAATGTATAAGTACTGTAGCTTTGGCACTGAACTTTAAGTGGAAACCTAAACATACACGCACACACATACACACAATCGCACATATTCAAGTATCGCTATCAAAAATTTATCTGAAAAGTCCAACAGGAAATGACATTGGTGCATAGGTTTGAGATTGCTAAAGGGGTAATAAGGAATGATTTTATCTTAAGAAACCACCACTGGCAACAAATAAGTAGAGAAATATAGTAGTTTGCTATCAAATGGGAAAATCTATCTGAAAAACATTAGAAAGCACAAGGAAACATACATATTCACTATGGTGGGGAAGGTGAATCAAGTCCAAATGGCAAAATATATTAGGGACTCAAGCAATGGAAACCCCCAGCAAACATCATAAACCATCCTGGTTATTTTGTAGGGTTTTTCTCAGTGTGATGAAATTTTTCATATGAGAACACCAAAAAACATTACATACCAGAGTCCAATACTGGGAAGAACTCTGGTTGAATCAAGACATCTAGTCATCTTTACTAAGTCTCAAGATAAGTCCTGGATTCTCTTGGTGTTCTAATTTTAGGCTATCTGAAATTCACTTTGGTTATGGCTTTTGGGTTAAAGCACATAAACAGAATTGATGATATGTGAAGCTCCAAATTTAAATCCTTTGTGATTTTTATGAGATCACAAAAATATACCTAAAAGTTGTGTCCATATAAGCCTGTCTTAAAAAGTGCTCTTCATGGAGAGTTTTTAGTACATTTTACTTACTTATTTTTGAGTGAACTCTCTCTATATAAATAATATATATATATATATATATATATATATATATATATTATAGGTAAGTGAAAGAAAAAAAGTTGACTACAGCTATTAAGAACAATTTTTCTTACCAAGGAGAACTAAAAAATAGATCTTTGATAGCTATAGAAAGTCAATGGTAGTTTCCAAGGAAAAAAGGAGCATGACTAGGAATTTAAGCACCACTTTCTTCTTGCATTATATATTGCTCTATAGAGGGCATAGCACCATATACTTTAAAAAGGTACAGCTGTCAAGGTTGCTTGATATCTCTCAGAGGAGGGAGCTTCACTGGGAGCTAAAAAATATTACTAAAGTGAATATTGATGAACTTGTAGACATTTTATATCTTATATCTGTCCTCTACAATTTTATTCTGTCAACTTGGAGCATGAGCAGAGACAAACTAAAAGAGCAAACAAATCACCCTAAAAATGCCACACCATGCCTTTTATGGACTGAATTACGTCTCCCACCAATCCACAACATCATATACTTAAATCTTGAACCCTACTATCTCATGATGTGACTATTTGCAGATAAGGCCCTTAAAGAGAAAATTAAGGTAAAATAAGGTCATAGGGGGCCCAATCCAATACTACTGGTGTCCTTACAAGAAAAGACTAGGACATATGAGAAATCCACTTTTGTCTTTCCTCTTTGATATATCTACAATTTATATAGAAAGCAAGCCAACACATGATGCCAAAATATCCCATCAAACATTAAGATATAATACAGTCTTTCTTTGCCTTTTTTTTTTTTTTTGTACTGAGGATTGAACTCAGGAGCACTCAACCACTGAGCCACATCCTCAGCCCTTTTCTCAAATTTTATTTAGAGACAGGGTCTCACTGAGTTGCTAAGTGCCTCGCTAAGTTGTTGAGTCTGCTTTTGAATTTGCAATCCTCCTGCCTCAGCCACCCAAGCCACTGGAATTACAGGCATGCACAACAATGCCCAGCTCTTTACCCTTTTTTAAAAAATGCTTTAAATATTTTGAAAGTTTTTGTAGTTTCCTTAATTTTTTTCCTCTTTCCTCTTCAAGGAGGGCACACACACACACACACACACACACACAAACAGGCTTTGTAAGTCAGGTGGCAGACCCAACTATATCCTCTTAAAGTAACCATTTTTAATTATAACACTTCTAATAACTTCCAGGGGGCTGATTTGAGAGTACAAACTTCCTATTGAAATCCACTTTTGTGTTTCCTCTTTGATAGGTACCATGCCATAGACAGTTGATTTGGTTTACATTGAATTTTTCCTGTGAACGTTTTAAATGTTCTCTAGTACTTTATGTCTCAGCTACATAAACAATGAAATATTTCTTCTCTTGAAATAGTAGTTTGAAAATGGCAATCTTGATTTTATTCTTTGCCACATTGGAGTGTATCCTGCATGTTTACAGAGCAAAGTATCTGAAACAGGTTGAATCTGAATAAAGAAGCAATTTTTCAACTAATTTTAGTTTCAAATCCTTCCTCTGAATAAAGTTAGCTACTTTTATTTATCTGGCATTATCTAAAAAGCTATATATGTTGTTTCCTATATTTTGCAAATGTGACCTAGCCCTCTTTTTGAGAAAACATTTAGATATGATTGAGGAACATAGTATCATCTTTCTCTGTCCAGAATTATTGGGCATTTTATTATGGGCTAGGGCTGCCACAGACTGGGTGATTGAAACAACAGGGATGTATTTTCTCAGGGTTCTAAAAGTTCAAACTCTAAGCTCAAGATTGAAATAGGTTCAAGATACTCAAGATAGGTGAAGGCTCCCTTTTTGATTTTTTTAAAATATTGTTTTAGTTGCCAGTGGACCTTTATTTATTTATTTTTATGTGGTGCTAAGAATCAAACCCAGTGCTTCACAGATGATAGGCCAGTACTCTATCACTGAGCCACAAATCCAGCCCTCTTTTCAGCTTTCAGAGGGCCATTTCAGTCATTTGAGAATCCCTAGCCATGAAAACAATGTCACAGGCTAATATGAAAGACAGTTGCTCTCTTTGAAGGAGGTGGTGCAGTCTTCCACGGTATCCAGCATAGTGAGTCAGGAATAAGAATGTCTTATTTGTATTTCTCCCCAGATTTCATTTGAATGTAAATAATAACATAATAAATAGGTACAACTGAAACTTGTGAAGCGAGCACCACAGATGGAAAGTATAACAAATGTGTCGTTGCTGTGTGCATTTTTAATTTATAATAGCATAACATAAAACATCCTCCCGTCATCATAACTCCATGCAGAATGCTACCTTATGAAGTGTTCCTATTGATATAATGCTTTTCTCCAGGCTCCTAGATATTTCGTCCAGGCATCTGGAAAGTGGTAGGCCTGTTGAGATTCTAACACTAGAACCACCACCAAAAATGACCTGCCTTTTCTTTAGGTTAGGGTCATAAAAAAAAAAAAAAAGATGTATTCCTTGGTGCCAATACATATTTCTTCAATTGCTTTGTTACTCAGAACTTCCAATGCTTCTCTTATTTCCATTTGGTCAAAGGCTTTTTGTACTCTACAGACACTGTACACAATGCTTTATTTTATTTGACAGTCTTCTCCAAATAGATTCTGAATTTACTTGAATTCCATGGATGATTTCATACATTACATACTCCAAAGGGTGGAGAATCCGTAGGATTAAATTTCAACAGTCATTTCTGAAAACTTGCTTCATATTGGCACTAAATGACACCATTTCTATTTGTTTCTTCCAATTTATGTTACATCTTAGATTATTAAGAAGAGGATCAGGTCAAAATATGTATCACAGTGTTATGTAGGACATAAATAAAACTAAGTCCTATAAACATCCATTTATAGGTAATATGTCTATTGTAGGAATATGCACATATGTAGAGGTTACTTAACTTTCTGGTTTCTTCACTTCTTATGAGCTTGTCTAATTAGGATTCAGTGTGGTAGTATATGAAAAGGATCTGCTACAGGTTTGTCATATCATTATTAGAAAAGTTATTTATACATTATATTCTTTATCAACCAGACTGGCAAATGTTTCCAGAATCTAGAATCTAATGTAATTTCTGGCTTTTCTTATTCCCCTTACTATATTGTTTGTACATGTGGGGTTAGCAATGGGAACACAGAGCTGGATAAGGACTTTGCTTTTTGCTAATACAGAAGTCTGTCTGGAAATATCCTTTCAAGAAATTGGAAATTAAATGTAAAGTTGCTAAATAGAGACTTTCATTCACTGAAACCCTTCTATCCCCAGATAAGACATTTGTTAGTTGTCAATTTAAGACAACCAAAATAAATAGAATCTTTCTATCAATTATTTATGATAATAATTCCAAAAAACACTACCACCAAAAATGAACTGACTTTTCAATAAGTTAGGGTCATAAAAATGTTGCTGTATTTTAAAATCCAAATTTTTCTGATTGATTTGATTTGTAAGAGTAACATAAGCAATTTATTTTTAAATCACAACATAGGGATAGCCAAAATATGAGCTGGGAAATTTACAAATTTTGCAATTACTTGTATAAAATTAGGCAGAATAGCTAAGTCACTATGTAACCATTTCTTTTTGATGCCACAGAATAACACTATAATTTTATTCTACATCTACAAGTTTAGAAGAGTGATATAGATTCTTTAATGAATGTATGTATTATCAGTAATTTATTATTTGATTTTTTAAAATGTAGCTTTAGTTTTTTTTCTACCTTAAAAGGGAGATTTCCTCCCTGACTCCAGAGACCTTTTGATAATTCTGACTTACAAAAATATGGGTCATAAAATCACTCTTTTGTTCCACTATTATAAATTTGGAGTAAGATAATTCATATAAGTAATTCCAATTGTGGGGTTATTTTTACTTAAACTACTTAAAATTAATTGATTTTTACAATACTTGGTAACACATAGTTGACATGTTTAATTTTTAAGTATGAATTGTGCAGTGTTTACTACAATTTTAAATTTTTTATTAGTTTGCACTAGTTCATATATTTAAACAATTTAAATTTCAAAATATATTACAGTGTATATTACAAAACTCTTTCTTTCTGGTATTTTCCTAAGACCAGAGTTTACATCCCCAAAAGAAATCTATACTATTACGTTTTTCACAAAAATTCTTTCAAAGATATTTGCTATACTCAAGCAATATTACTGTCCACCACCATCTTAAAAGAAAATCTACACTGTTTTATATCTTGATATATTTCACTTGTTAGACTTTGGAGATCATTCAAAATTAGTACATAAAGAGTTTCCTCATTTTTTATAGTTACATATTTATCTTTATGAATGTAGAATAACTTACTTACTTAACCCGTCTTCAATACTAGAATATTTCCCATTGTGCATATGTGAGAAATTTTGTACTTATTTACATCCATTTCAGGATACACCTGTGTGAGTAGAGCAAATTCCTAGATCCAGAATTTGTGGATCAAAATTTGTGTGTACACCTAAGTTTTAAAGACATTAACAATTTTCTCTTACTACTATTGCTTCAATTTATTAGCATCATAAATGTTGACAGACTATGTCTCTTTGAGGATATATAATCAATATTTCTTACCATTCTCCTCATATACCTGTAGAAAAATTATGTATAGATGAAAAAAATATGACAATAAGTTAAATGAGGAGAGAAGGAGGGGTGAGAGAGAAAGAGAGGGGATTTGAATAAAAACATACATATAATCCTTATTAAATAAAAAAAGAGAGTCTTCTGAGAGACTCAACTTCTGATGGAGTGCCAAGTTTGAATCATTAAATTACAACAGGTAGCTAACAATTCATGTTCAATAAATATATAACAATAATTATAAATAATAGAATACATTTTATAATAATAATTGCTTTTAGTTTGATGAACTTGAGGAAAAAGAAACAAAATCAAATAGGAAAAAAGAATTATCTGAAAAAATAAAAACTTATTTTATTTTTGAAAATGAAATGAATGAGTGGAATTCCATCATTATATAGGAATTGCAATGTCAGGTGATGTTGTGCATGTCTATAATCTCAGCCAAGGCAGGAGGACTGCAAGTTAGAGGCCAGCCTCAGCAACTTGGTGAGACACTGTTTAAAATAAAAAAGGGTTGAGGATATAGCTCAGTAGTAGAGCACCACTGGATTTAATACCCAGTGCTAGGAAAAACAAAATTACAATTAATAGTATAGATCCAGGTCCAATGTGATATTAATAAAAATAATGTATTTATTCATTGAAACTACTTATGAGCACCTATTATTAGGTGCAGGTAGAAAGACAATTTTAAAGATAAAATGAAAAATAAAAGATATCAGATAGTGCTATATGCTCTCTTGATGTAATGACAATTCTCCAGTTCTATGTAATGTCACTAATAAGATTGTGCTGTCTCTAGGGAAGAAGCTACCTCTTTTAACTTTATATTTGCTTAATTAATAGAAAAATGCTTAATTTGTTATTTACTAATTACCTTTTTAATAAATATCATGTTAGTGATGATGATGACTGAGTCTCTCTCAAATCTGAGGATGTATACAGTTTCTCTGGTAGAAAGGAAGATGCCATCTGCTGTGGTCTCAGGTCACCTACCTCTTGATACTAAAATGTCTTTTCAAGTAGTACAGACAGTTTTGACATATATTTTGACATATATGAACCTCTCCTCTCCCAGCAGGACAGAAATGTTCTTGAACTAACTTCAGAATGCACATTATGATGGTAGAAGTCAGTGGGGGAGTTCAAGTGACACATCCAGGAAGATACAGGGCTTTTGCCACCATGTGCTCTTATCTTGCCTTTTCTTCTCTTCCAGCCTACACAAGCCTTGCTACTGACTCCTGGTCTCTGCCTAAGGTTTGTGAAGCAACTCAGACATCTCTGGTATTAATTTTCATTTTTGCCTACCTTAGGTTTTATTTCAGATATTGCTTACTCTTTTTTCCAATAATAGCCTGATAATCCCATCAACTGTCATGCACATCTGATTAATTTAACTATAGGGCTTAATCAAAGGGTCTCCCATGTATCCCTCTCTTAAAGGAATTTGTTCTCACTCATTTTTGTATTTCCAGAGTTTAGCCTAGTGCCCAGTGCCTGTTACACTCCATTAACTAGTTGTGAATAGTGTGGATCACTATTAAATTTTAACCTATTTTGATATCAGAGCCTATTTCATACTGAATTAACAATGATGATGATAATAAATACATGTACCTGTGCACAGAACATAATTTTTGTATTCTTTTTGCTCATCTTGCTCTTTCAAAACCAGTATTAAAGACATAAGTAGGTTACTTGTGTACTCATTTATTCATTTATCAAGTACTGAATTCAAAGTTTTTTGTAGGCATATTGTGGCAACCGGAGTAAAAAATAAAGAAAAATATATAGATATTATGCTCAAAGAGCTTGCAGTATATAGGAAATTTAGGCAAACAGGAAAACTATAATAAAACCTGGTAAATGTTATAAGTCTGCTATGGGAACATGGAAGAGAATCATGTAGTTTCTTCTGGATGATAATTTCCAGACAAATTATCACATTATAATTATCTTAAGTCATGATCAGTCAGGTGGGTAAAGGGACAGGGGCTTTGAGAGAGGGATGAAAGAGGAATATGAAGAAAATTCAGTAGAAGTAACAGTTATGTCAAGGACAGGAGAACCTGATGCCATTGTGAAGCCAAAAGTTGTTGGAGAGCAGCGAATGGCAGATTCTGTATCTCAGGACATTGAGGATGGAAATAAAGGCAGAAGGTACTTTCTGCCAGTTCTCACAATTAAAATAGTCTGGGTGACTACAAATAGAGGAGAACATTCTAGAGAGCTGCTCTGGCAGTATTGTGTAGGATGGAGCAAAGTGAATACGTATAAGAGGGACATTGTGTCCAAAGACACCAAGAATGAGGAGTTCAGTTGACCAGACTGGTGTGTTAGAATACTGCATATTCACATTCAAAACAGTCAATTAAAGGACACAGGAAATAAGGGGGACACCCAGGTGTATTCATGAAACTATTTCATAGTGGAGAATGAAGTTTTGAAAACTGATGGATACATGTATAAGGATTAGAGTTCAGAGACCAATTATTATGTATCACATTTGTTATAAGTTCAGGGCAGTCAAAATATTCTATTTTCCTGAAGTTTATAAAAACCTGCTGGTAGTTTGAAAATGAGAATCCATTTGGATTATCTGACTGGAGATAAGACTTCAATGGTGTTTTAGTATCATGCGCTACTTTACTGACTCTACAAAAGGGAATTACAATTAATTGGATTATGTTGGTCTCCACATGCTGACTGTAAGAAAAGAAAGTATAAAAGTGTAACTATTGCTAACAGGTCATATCTATCATCAACCATGGGATTTGCTTTTTTACTTACCAATAAGATTAATTTCTTCCTTACAATCTTCCAATTTGAAGTCATTTTAATTATAGAGTTTAGAAAATTCAAAGGAAAAGGCAAACCTACTTTAAATGTATTATTAATAATTGACCTCATTTTTCTTCATCTTTATGATGGGAGGAAATAAATGGATATCTTGTTTATTGTTTGGAAGATTTTTACTTGCATAAAATCTCTTTGCAACCTTTCCTCAATCTCAACCTAATTAAAATAATTTTAAAACTGTATTTCTATAAAGTTTTTAACTCAGAGCTATATTTATGAGGAGTCACAAAGATGTGGACTCTGCTTTCAAGGAACCTAACATCTAGAAAGTAATTAGGCCTGAAAACCCTAAATGTTATTGTATGTCTAATGAAATGTTATAGAAAGGTATGAATTACTAGGAAGCAGTAATATTCTCAGGTGCTGTTCCAAGTGTCTCACATAAATTCATTCATTTTATCTTCATATCAATATATGCTATAGGTACTATTATTAATTCAGTTTTACTGATGTAAAACATAGGTCCGGAGATTAAGCACCTTTTTCAGATTTATTCAGGTATTTAGTGGCAAAGTCCAGGCAATCTGGCTTCCCCTATGCTGTGGTTTGAATTTTTGTCCCTACAAAATTCATATTCAAATTTAATAGCCACTGTAAGTATTATGAGATGGGATCCTTAGGAGGTGATTAAACTAGGAGGTTTCCACTCTTAATTGGGATTGATGACATTACAAAAGGACACATTTGGTTCCTTCTTGCTCCTTCTTTGCCCTTCTGAATTCTGCCATATGATGATGCAGCAAAAAGCCCTTCTCCAGATATTGGCACTTTCTTATTGGACTTCCCAGCCTACAGAATTGTGAGCCAATACATCTCAGTTCATTTTAAATAAGCCAGTCTGTGGTATTCTATTATAGCAGCACAAAATGAACCAAGACAATCTGAAACTTTAATCTGCTACCACAAAGTGTAGACTGCTTCATTCTGACAGTGGTGACAGATGATGAAGCTTCTTCTAGGCAAGGTCAGTGAAGAATGAATAGGATTTTGATGGACTGAGATGGATGAGGAAGGATGTTCTAAACCAGTGTTATTCAAATGTAGTCCAAGGACCAGCTATAACAGCATTACATAGGATATTATTTGCAGTGAAAATGATCAAGACCTACCTCAGACCTACTGAATCAGAATCTTGGGGAGCATCAGTGGTCTGATTTAATAAGTCCTCAACGTGGATTTTGATGCATGATAAAGTCTAAAAATGGATCAAATTTTGATTATTGGCAAGAGGCCTCTTTATAGCTTGTGCCAAGGTGGGTTGTGAAATGTAATAAAAACTTAATTTGGGGGCCTTTTAAAATCCTTAATTGCTATCACAAGAGATTAAATATTCTCCTTTAGATAGGATAGAACCATCAAAAGTGTGAGTGGGGAAATAATAACATCCAGACTGTATTTTATGGAGATAAGTCTGTTTGAAATACAAAGATGCTTTTGAGAGGTGAGAAGGTAGAATATGCAAATTAGCTAGGAAGCTATTGCAACAGTTCAGGCAAAACACCATGAAGGCCAGAGCTAAGTAGTGTTTGTAGAAATTCAGAATAGAATCTGAGTGTGTGAGGAGTGTTAAGAAGAAGAGAATCAAATAAAACTTTTACTTTGTAGCTAGAAGATGTTGATGCAGATAAGATTTTAGATAATTTGAGAAAATTATTTAAAATTTTTATTTTGCTCAATTTGTTTCTGACATGTAGCTGTCTAGGGTAATGAGTTTGGTTTGGCGATGATGTTGATACTTTTATGTAGTAATGTCATGCAAACATTTGGAAATTTGAGAATGGAGCTTAGTAAAGGGATAAAGATTCCACTGATGAACTTGAAAATTATCAGGTTAGAAGTGAAAGCTGAATAATAATAATGATGATGATAATAATAATAATAACATCAATTGATGACAATTACAACAACAATAACAACAAAAACCATCAATGCCTATCCTGTGTCAGTCATTGTGAAAGGCACTTTACATACACAAACACACTTAACTTCCATAGAAAGCGAGCAAGATACTTGCTATTTTCACATTTATAGTGAGAATCTCAGGGCCAGAGAAATTAAGTAACTAGTTCAAATGTATAAAGAAAGTCAATGTCACAGCTAAGTTTCTAACACTGATCTCATTTCCAAACTATTTTGAGAAACTACCTATGTTGACTAGGAAGGAAAATAGTCATAGGGAAACATATGAGATAAAAAAGACAAAAAGGAACATTTTAATTCATGTCCTAGAATTTAGAACAATTTTTACATTAACTTTTAAAGCAAACATAATATCTGGAATATGATATTAAAGAAATATTTAACAAGAAACATGAATCCTTACCTTAATATTTACAATGGTCAGCATCTAAGCAAGTCAGCCAACAAGGTAAATTTTACTATAGTCTATGTCTATAGAGTGACATTAGTCTTAAGTGCACTGAACAAGTTATACGTTTTCTGTGATTCAAAATATCTACACAGAAGAACACAGCACCCTGTTAATCCAAGTTCTTTATGTGTGGTTTTTGTCTGCTTTTTGTTTTGCTTTTTTGTACTGGTGATTTAATCCAGGGGAACCCAGACCTTTTTTATTTATGATTATTTTTTGAGACATGGTCTCACTAAGCTGTCTAGGGCCTCACTAATTGCTAAGGCTGGTCTCAAACTTTCGATCCTCCTGCCTCACCACCGTTAGTCCCCAGGGATTGTAGGCATCTTCCATTGTGCCTGGCTCTATGGTGTAATTTTTGTGGGTTAAAACATACCTGAAGTTGAGAGGAATGAAACACATGAATTAATTGATATTTCCCAGGTCCAGCAGATGTATCTAAATAATCAAGTTTGCAAGCAAATTGGAATCCTGATATGTCAAGTACAGATAAACTTGTCTGGCTTATAATTCTCTTAGTCCAAAATGTTTAGGAAGGTGGTACTAAACTATGAATCTTGGTTGAAGGCACAAAATGATCTTAAGAACATTATATTTTAATTTTCTGTAAATCTAAGTTACATTTCATTCAATGAAAGAGCTATTTTTAATTGGTAGAACAGTCATACATTAATTTGAATGTGTGATAAGGCACTTGAATAAAACTCCACAGTACATATCATTTATCGATTGCATTTATATACGGAACACATCTTTGTCTTATATTTTAAAGAATAAGTCTTCCAATTCAATCATTTCAGGGCTTTACTTTATGGCCACAATCTGCCATTTCATCCTGAAATTCCACCTAACTCTGAGCATCTGCTGTCTTTAAACTGATATACTCGCTGTTCCCAATCAAGAACTTACTTTGCAACCATCCTTTGGTTCTTGGTCACACTTGACCTAAACATTTTCTTGTTTTATTTTTAAATTTCGATTGACACATAATCATTGTATTAGCAGGAATATGTAGACGGGAGGCTACCAATTCTTTGAAGCCCAAAGGAAGTATTCACATTTCAGGAATCCTGCCTAGAGCAATCCAATTTTCCTTGATCTCACTTTCCTGTGAACAGGAACATCTATTGCCTATGGCACTAATTTGGGGATTAAACATTAACAATCATGGCATTCTTGCATTGTTTCCTTCTGCCTTTGCTCTCCTGCACATATTTCTCATTGGTCTGATCTAGTTGGGAGCAGTTTTGCAAGGGGGCCTTAGTCTGCAGTGAATACAGTTCAGATTCTAGGCACTGAGTAGGGCAGAGAATGGTTATGGAGTAGGGAGGAAAACAGAAAATTACCAGTATATCCATCCAATATTGTGTCATTTGAAACTTGGAAGTCCAATTGCCCAGAGTACTATTTCAAATTCCTTGATTTTGAATTTTGTAGAAACTTTCTGGATAGTTATGGAAGGGACAAAAATCTTTTGTGTGAGGCCATCCCTAACATCCTTAATCCCATAAAGAAACACATGTACATGCATTTATTTCAATGTGTAATTATTGACATAAACACAGCTGCTCTCTATGTTAAAGGAACATTAAACTCACAAAAGCATGGAAATTCCTACTTAGAGCGCCTACTCCATTCTTAACATGCCTTGTTGTTCCCAGATGCTGCATGTATTTTTGTGCCATTTAAAAGGTTGATGTACAAAAGCAAAAAGGTGGTAGAAAAATTAACCAGAAAGAGGATTGAGCCAGTAGAATTGTCCTATTCTTAAATTTCATTATGCACTAATCTCCATAATGTCTAGGCACAACAAAACAAATTAAGAATTAAAGAAGAGATAATTTGACTGTGGATTTCTGAATTTGGGGGCAGGAAAGCTACACATGTAAAGATACACAAGACACGTACAGCCAAAACAGAATACTGAAATTGTGTAGTTTATGTAAAACTTAAAATAAATAGAGATTTACACTTCCCTTTAGATCCAGAAATACATGAAAAGTTGCAAGGCAGCCCACAACAAAGCAATTGACAAGAAAGATAGCATCTGCTTTTCTGTCTATTCAAGCTGAAGTTTTTCATTCTAAATGCAAGCAATGCTTCCCAAGTTAACATAATTAACTCATGACAATCCTGAAACATCATAATATAAGATACAGATGGAAATTCAAAGCTTTAAAAATGTCAGCTAACTGCATCAGGATTATCACTTTTTTTTTAAGCGAACAAACCATAATGCTAATTAAAACAGGTGTTTTTATTTCAAACCCTTTTGCATGTTATGAAATTACAACCAGGGTTATTTATTTATTAGTCTGCTGTGAAACATACATCTTAGAGAAAAGGGGATCTGTGAAAACAACAAAGTAAAAAGATAAAAAGAATGACACTCAGTACTGCTTTCTGACACAATAGAGGACCAATCGTTCAATTAGTTAGTAATTTCTGTGTGACTACTTGACAGAATCTACTAATTGTTAATCTTCCACTAACTATTGCTTTACATAATTAATTATATTCAAATAAAAACAACAAAGACATGTGGGCCAGTTGCCCTTTTGAGAATTTTTCTTTTCCAAACTGATTCTGCTTACCAACAATATTTCTGGAATGAAAAAGATATTAATCTCATAGGAGAAAATATATAAAAATGTTAGCACATTCTGTCTTTTACCTTGCTTATTGAGGAAAACCTCCTCCCACCTGCCTCACCCCACAAAGGACAATAGCAACAAAATTACCCTAGAGCTACTGACTGCTTTACACAAATCCAGCCTTGAAACAATTCATAACAATCAAAGTTCTTTGAGTTGAGATCTTTCATATTAATTTAGAATTGCATAAAATTCAAAGTAACCCGTCCAGAGGTCAAGCATCATTCATCATTAGTTGAAGTGACATTTTCAACCCTTCATATTGCAGCTGCTAAAAGGGGAGGGGGGAAAGGTATTCTTTAGGAAGAAAAAAACAAGACAGAGAGTACAATCCTTGTTCTATCTACCAAAGAGAAAACAAGGTGCCTCTATGTCAGCATGATAATATGCTTAAATTTGGTGATGTCATTCTTCCCTAACCTCAGAGTCACTAAGCACATGGCAGCTGCATTCCTTCACTTAGGAGTTCTGGTGGCCATCAGTATTAACCATTTTAGATGTAAATGAAGTCCTTCAGTGGGGTGGAGAACATAGCTTTGTGAACTATGATTTATGTCCGAATCCTATCTTGTTTTTGAGAGATTGCAACTTGTTAACAAGGCTGCCCTTGTTCTTGTGGCATCCTCCAGGCATAAAAAATTCTGGGAAGCTGAGTATGATCACTTCTGAAACTGCAAAACAGCATTCCAAGGCTTTGCAGCAGACACACTGGCCAAATTAGTCCTCTGAAAGTTTGCAGTTCACAAATGAAAGATCTCTCTTTCACTTTTGCGGAATGCTTTCTTTTCTCTGAAACATTAAGGTCAGGACAGGAAATGGTAGCTATTAAAATGAAAAAAGCAATCAGGAAAAAATAGATAGCTGGTATTTAAATGACTAATCACTCACAAGGCTTTTGATAATGCATAGATGTTTGCAAAATCATAAGACATGTCTGGATTCTAAATTATCAGGGTTATTTGTTCTAGGAAGCAAAGTTTCTCTGGCAAATGTTCTAAGTCCAAATATAACTATTATGAAATATAACAGTGAAGGAAGGGGATTTGGATGTTTCTACTAAGTAATACTCTGTTCTCTTTGAGGTGGCTTCTCAGATCCTGACCCACCTGAGACAGTAAGATTTTGGTGCTACTTCTTCTCCCAACTTAAAGCAGTGTGATTGAAATGTAGAATCTACAAGTAATTGTTTATGATGTCTGAGAAAGCCATTTTCCAAATATTTGCAATAATTAAAACTAAAAATGACTGATGTTTCTTTGGGGAGAACAAAGTAATTTCAAGGAATCTTCCATTGACAGCTTATATGGATATGAATTATGTATATAGTTCTAATTCTGTTGTATTATGTGAAAACTAACATAATTTAGTTTTTTTATCTGCAATGACTTTCTAAATATTATTTAATCATTGAATCTTCTCTGTTTGACCAGAATAATACCCATACAAGAGAGGCAAGGGGAGTAAATAGTAGCACAGGATGGATGAAGATAGGATCGCAGGTTCTTTGGCTTCTCAAACATGTGGTCAGACCTGCAGTGGTCCAGTTTTTAGACTTGACTCTGAGGAGAGTATATACGTTTACCTTGCATAAAAACCACATGGGATTTCTGGCACTGAAAATGCCTTTACAAAATAGGATTAGAGTTTGAATGTGAATGTCTTATATACAAGTTGATAAAAAACTGGGTTGTTCTCACAGAATGATTTAAGGATTGTTATAAATTACTGAAATATTTCCCACTTTACTTTTAATTACTCTGATATGGGCTGAGTGCACACAGAGATCAAACTGGGGTGTTAAAGAGGTAATTAGCTGGATAATTTAAGAAATTATTTTTACTAAGCTATTAAACCAATTGAAGCCAATATAATAACAGATAATGTTGAGATAACAGAACACTCACATTTAGTATCTCATTTAATCTTCCCAACAATCTGGAAAAAAGCTGTTTGTGCATATTCTCTACATCTTAGAGGACAATAACTAGAGGGTTAATGAAATAACTACACAAGTACTATAAGTAAGATAATTAAGATTTAAGAGAAGGTTTTGAGTCAATGCTCTTTTTATTGTGTTATTTTAACATCATTGCTACATTTTAACTGGGCTTTCAATTTGAATTGGTAAACTATGTCTAAGTTAAACCATGAAAAAATGATCCAAGGAATAAAACAATATAAAACCATTTTAAGTTCAAAACACAATTTGTTTAAAAGACACCAGTGAATGCTTTCAGGGTAGGTCTCCATTGTCTCCCTGTAGCACATAGATTCTATTGTTTTATCCTGGAAGTCAAATACTCTTTGTGCTAAACATCCTGACTCTGCTTGATGGTCGCACATCTTGGCATGACTGTAGATTGGGATCAACCCCACCTCCAACCCCGTCTACCATGCCTCTCCTCCTTCCAATTTTGAGCTCCAAGCAGCTCATTGTGAAGTGCTATATCATATAGTTCTTGTTCCTGTGCAGGGCAACTTGTTGACTTGGGTATATAAAGTGCTAATTATGCACCGGTACCATGGAAGAGAATGCCACACGGAAAGTGCTTTCATGGGAGCAGTCAGCATGCAGCCAAGGTGAATAGAGTAAGCAAAAGCTGAGAGTCAGGACTCCTCCCATCAAGTCCTGCCTCTATCAATATTAGTCTCATTTGTCAAATTGCTGTGAGTACCTATTGAAGAATTAGGAGCTAAATAACTACAAAAAATATTTTGCTATAAATGTTATTGTCATTACTCCACTTTTGTCTTCATGAAAAAAGAGCTGAAGATGGTAGAACATTTAGGAGAAAGTGGAGTAGAGTTTGTAGGACATAAGCCATGAATTTGAGAATTGAAGTTGCCTGAATGTCATTATTTAGTTGAAGCAAAATCTATTCTAGTTCTGTGGAGTTTAGTAGGGTACGCAAACCTTTGTGTAACTAATGATAATCAGAACTAATATATTGAATCCTTACCTTCAGTAATAATTTATTTGGGAACCTCTTAATAGATACCTAGATATAATATTTTCTCTGAAAGGGCATTTTAAATTTAAATTGGCAAAATACTGGTGAATTTTGTAACTGTGTGATGTCTTACTGAGACACTGAAGTAAAACTGCAGTGGATGATAAACACTGGAAAACTGAGGCAGAGAGAATCCTCTAGGTGGATTTAAAATAACTGGGAGGCTATTTCTGCTTGAAGAACAATGTATATGAATATAGACGACTAGGTCTATATATCCAATTTAATCCCAGTTACCTGTGATAGCTTGGAAAATTCCAGTCCAACTTTTCAATTAGAAGAGGATAAAAACAAGAGAAATGACTAGGCTCAGAAAAGTTGGTCCCTCCAACTGCTGGAATAACCCTCTTGCACTTGAGCCTGATATCTGTGGCTGTCTTCCGTCTAACCTTAAATGCTAAATCTTGTAAGCAATGCAACCGCTACTTTGAGAGATTATTTTGTAGTCTAATGGATCTCATTGTCAGGAAATGGTTTTTGATATTCAGCCAAAGTCAAGATTTCCAGAAACAAGTTTTATTTGCACATTTCCCTCCTTTAATATTTATGGCTAATGTAGATATTTCATTTATGGGCTTCTTTTTTAAAGCTTCAAATTGGTAGATGAGGAAAAGAAGGAGAGGAGTTTGTTCTTTATTTCCTTAGAATTGCTTTCTTTTCCCCTAAGTGTTTGTAGTAAAGTTAACTACTAATATGGATGACTCTCTTTTCATCGAGAACATGACAAATCTTTACAAGGAGAAGCAGCACAGATAGGTGGGAATATTTGAACAGTACCTTGTAAGAGCTGCTGCTGGAAGTTCACCAAACAAACTAAGTCTGTAAGAAGACTACTTCAGTTTCAACAGCTTTAAGATTCTTTGTATTGCCATCATTCATTGGTAACTGGGGAGTTTTTACAGCCTTTCAAATCTTAGAGCCCTTTCAATCATTAGATGCCTTAAAGGGACAGGAGGCCTTAAAATGTGCTCCCAATCTCCCTAGTTGAAAAAGATACATAGACAGAGGGGGAAAAGTCAAACAACAATACAAGAAGCATTAATGCAAAGAACAGTGGGGTCTCTCCCTAATTTGACTTTCTCTACAGGTGGCCTGCAGCTGCGTCCAAACAGGTTACTCCATTGCCTTCCCATGAGCACGACAACAAAGTGCTATCTGTATTCACAAGAATACATTTAGTGGCATAGACTGATTCAGGTCTAAAAATAAGAAAAAAGCATTTTTCCTGCATAGCCTGAGGTAACTGTGCACCAGCAGAAGACAGTAGCACTCTTGTCTCCCTGGCTGTGCCTGAACATAAAGGAATCAGAAACCTACTTCACATGACTCGAGGAGGCCCAGGGCCAGCAAGGAGTTGATTCATTCTATTTACATCCTTGTGAACCCCATTGACTACATACAGCAGCCGCGCAGGCAAAATCAATAAGGAATATTCCATTTTCAATTGACTTCAAGGTAAACTATACATATAGATCCCTGAGATTGATATACCTATTTAAATCAGTATTTTATCATGCCGTGCAATATTAGGCTGAAATAGACAAAATTAGAGCATGCCTATTGGACCCCTTCCTTTGCCTAAGAAGAGGTATATGTATGTGGTTATTTGCTGGTGATAGACAAAGAGAAGCCAGAAAAATGCTTGCATTGTTTTGATAACATCTCTAAAACTGATTTCTGATTAATTTCTAATTTATGTATTACTTAAATAGTTTTTGAAATGATTTTTCAATAATTTTGCTTTCTGCACATAACTTTCACATGTGAAGCAGTGTGGCATGCCTGTGGAAAGTTTTTCTTCTTTCTTCCCCCCACCCATTTTCTTTACCCCACTTTGCTTCTTATCCTTGGTGCATGTATTCATATTTTTCATTTCATGGAATTTTGACTCTTCTCTCATTCATCAGGCTGATTTGGAAGCAAGTCACTGAGGGGTACTCCCTCTACCACCTCTGGTCCTTGTCATAAGGAGTTTCCCTGGAAGCTCTCCATGGAACATAGTTTCGTTTCCATTCCAGGGCCAAGCAAGTTGTCTCTGAGACATACATAATCCTTACTGACCAAAGAAGTGTGAATCTCCACTCTCCTTTTAAGTCTGAGGAATGATTTTATTTGTTCAATTGCTTCTCTCTGGAATTGTCTTTTTAAAAAACTTTTTGATGGCTCTGACTTTTCCCGTCCAGTTAGAAAGACATACAATGTTATTTTTGTAATGTAGACACGACAACCATTAGCAAAACTTTTTTCTACTTTGGATATCCAGGTGGTTTCAATTTCTTTCCTCACTTCTCTTTAAACCTCTACCTATATTGTTTTATGAAGATATATTATTTAAGAATACCTCATAATAACATATTTTTGCTGATGCATGTGGGGGGGGGAGAGAGAGAGAGAGAGAGAGAGAGAGAGAGAGAGAGAGAGAGAGAGAGAGAGAGAGAGAGACATTAGCTGATTTGCTTTTTGAATTCAATAAGAGGAAAAGAGAATGCATTTAATAATGATTAATGAATGCCTTACTGTTAAATGTTATATGAGAAAAATAACTTGGAATATATATTTATAAAAGGGCAAGATAAGTGTCCAGTAGTCACTGTTCATTGTTAAGTGAGGAACATAACTGGGACTGGGGTAAGATTAAAAAGTCATTCTCAGAGAAAGTCATAAACAATTGAATAGCTATAGAAAAGAAATAGATCCAAGTTAAGCTACATAATAGTTTTCTTATTTTAAGTGAGACACATTTAATAGAATGCAGTTTGAAATGCAGCTTTGAAGAATTAGAATAGAAAACTTTAAATCCTCCATCCAACAAAATTTTAAGTACTGGGTAAAATAAAAAATGCTCACTTATATTCTTATGGTTGGAATATGAAGGGCAAATGTTTGCTAAGGGAAAGGTGAAAGTCTCTAAAGCACTTCACCAGAAAAAGCATAGAGCTCAAGGTTTTGATCATCAAGCCCTGTAGGTAGGCAGACAATTCCCTCTTGTGTTTGAAAATGTGACATTTATTTGATTACTAATGAATGCTCATTTTAAAGTCTATGAATATTAGCTATAGCAAAGAAATAGCAGTTACCTTTTTAATTTATTCTATTAGTCTTTACGTTTTATTGTGCCAACTCCTATCTTCCCTTCTAAAAACCTCGAATAATCAAGAAAGATTGATTTTGAAGAGATAGCAATATAGGGTGTTATAAGACATTATAGCTCTTGAAATTAAAAAAAAATGTAAACCACAACATTGAAAAATAAAGGTTAAGGGCTGGGATTGTAGCTCAGCAGCAGAGCTCTCACTTAGCACATTCGAGGCCCTGGGTTTGATCCTCAGCACTACATAAAAATAAATAAATAAAATAAAGGCATTATGTCCAACTACACCTAAAAAATTAAATATTTTTTTAAAAAGAAAAATAAAGGTTAAAGCTTAAAAGGGAAATTTAATCACATTTGGAGAATAAGTCAGATAAGTTGTTGAGGTCCCTTTCAGACTCAGCAGTTTTATTATTATAAGCTATGAAGGCCAGTCTAGGGCCTTTGATAGATATTAATGTTTTATAGCCAAACTTTGAAAACTACTGTTTTAGGATAAATGTGAGCAAACCATGGCTTGTGGACCAGATGAAGCTTGTGACATAATGTATTTTTAAAATCAGGTCATATTTTAAATACGATATGCTTCAAGGTATGCCATTCATACCACTCACATGTTTAAAATGTTCTGTATTGCATTTATTTAATTCTAAAAACATTAGTTTATAATAAAAATGATATAATATAATGGAAAATAAATATACATTAGTGCAGGTGTTTCTTTTGCCCAAGATCAGCTGTACATCCACAAAAAAATATCTAAAATGCTATAGTCATCAGTACCAGTATAGAAAAGAATTTTAAAGCCCAGTATTTCTGGCAATTAGTCTAATCTATTTTATGGCACTCTAAGCTCCTCCAAGGCAGTGGGCAATTTCAATGTAATAGTTAAATGAGATGAGGTTTGTAAAACTAATTTAAAGCAGTAAAGAACTATACAAAGTGGTAGTCATGGTTATGATACTAGTAGTAGAAGTAGGTGTTTAATAAATATTTGCTGGATGAATTAAATGTTGGCTCCATTCTGAATTATGATTTTTAAGGAATTTAACTGCTAAGAAGAATATCCTGCAGATGAAATATCTGATTTGGATATGAAGGCCTACTGAGTTGCATATGATATGAATACACCACTGGTTATGCAATGCTTGGAATTCCAAGTGGGAGTTTTACTTGTGGAAGAAGTACAGTATGTGGCCCTGTGACTAGAAGATAATAGGAACTATTGAAGATGGAGATTTTTCCACTTGGTCCTGGGCATGGAATCAAAATCTAAGTTTAACTTGGTGATATTTAAAAATGCATAACATGCAAAAGTCTGTAATCATTCTGTTTCTCAGCTAGTGAAAATAGAAGTCTACAGCATAGTATGTGTCAATTTTGAAAATATAGCCAAATCAGGCCGACAAGAAAAATTTTAAGTAAATAACTTCATCCATGTGTTTAGTACCATCCATGACTCTATGCCAAATTCACTTCAAGTTCCCTTCTTCAGCAACTTCTTTTATAACATGTGCCTGCAGCTATTAACTATCTGAAGTGTTGATGAGGATAGGAAAGAAATTACTTTCATGGTTATGTTTCAGGGGGGCATTTGGAATTCAACAATATGTGACAGGAACAGCCTCAGCCAGAAATAATTTGTTCAGTAAAACACCTGAATTCTAAGCAAATAGTTTAGCCATTTAAACTCACTGGAGCAGATACATACATAAGAAATAGCAAAACTGAAAAGAGAGAGAGAAAGAGAGATGGACAGACAAAAAGAGAGAAAAATGATCCAAGTCATCCAGCAGCAATAGAAAAGAGACTGAAAATAAATGATGAATTCTAAACTGCATGAAAATAGTGGATTTTTAATTTTTCACTTAAAATGTTTTCTGGTCTCTGAGGCATATTTTTCTGGTTTTGATATCGATAGCTTCATTTCTTTATCATTTATTTTTGTTCGGATTGACAATTTTTCATTGAATTTTAGCTATCACAGAAACCATTTTTCCCTCCTAATAATGAAACATCCAAATGACCCAGACTCAAATTTATTTCTGTGAGAAATGTGCATTAATAGAAATTTACAGGTGCACATATCCTTCTCAAATACATTAGTCTCTGTTGGTAGAAAACTACTTAGGTTATGTGTCATCTATGCACAACAACAACATTGTTCGAATGTCCATGTTTTTTAAGATTTTTTTTTCCCCACTTTTCCATGTGAACACCATCTAAATGTTTGGCATTCTGTGAACAGATAAGTAAGTGTTCTTCTGTTCATGATTAATGTTTTTGCTTTTAAGGAAGTATATAGGCCTCATTCCTCTTAAGACTCTTGAGGCCCCTTTGCAACCTAAAGCAAGGTCTCACCTCTCCCTTTCCTCCATTACCCAGTGTATTAGGATTTCTAACTCATACAGACAAGTTGCATGCTTCCAATCTATAATAAAATAAAATAAAACAAAACAAAATAAATGGAAATAAAACAAAACTTCTTTGTAAAGGTTTGAGTGCTCTTTGCTGTGCTGAACCAGGCAGTGGGTGATTAGAGACACATGTTACGGCTGACCTTATTGAGTGGCTGCCCCAAGTGGGCTCCTAATTCTTTTCCCTTTGGCTACCTTCCAGATAATGGTGACTATCCATGCACCGTAAGTCAGAAATCTTGGAATTTTGACATGACTTTTTCACTTAATGCAATCTAAAGTCTTTACATCCCTCTAGCAAGACTGAAGAACTTGTTTTAACTTTCATTATTTCATCATCTACTTTTTATACCATCTTTGACCAAGATTTTACCTGTATCTAAGTTTTTATTTTGTGCCTCACATACTAGATTTCTCTGTTGTTTACACAGCTTCTTCAGATCTATTAGTTTAGATGTTCTTCACTTGTCTTTTCTTCTTGAATTTCAGATAGTCCTTCTAAGATAATGTAGTTTATTCCTGAAATATGCTTTTATAACATCTGCTATGGTCTGAATGTGTTTTTAAAAATTCATGTGCTAGAAAGTTAATCCCCAGTGCAACAGTGTTGAGAAATGGGGCCTTTTGGGTGATGTTGAGGCCATGAGATTATCACCCTTATGAACAGATTTTTGTTTCTATAAAAAAAGGGCTTGTGGGAATGGATTCACTCTTTCTTGCCTTCTACTTACCACCATGTCCGGGCAAAGCAAGAAGACTCTTAGGAAATGCCAGTGCCTTGATCTTGGCTCTCCCAGTTCCAGAACTGAGGGGAAATAAATTTCTATTCTTTAAGAATATTCTTGGACATTCTGTTAGAGTAGCACAAATGGACTCAGGCAATATCTTTTCAAGAGAGAATGTTGATATTAAACTCTTATATTTCTTCACTTGAGAATGTTTTTATTTTGTCTCAGATCTTAAAAAAATGGACATGTAGTAGTAGTTTGAGTGGTATGTTCTCTTGAAAGTAAATGCTATTTGCTTATCCAGTCTGTCTTTCTCTGCCATTTTAAAGTTAAATATTTCCCTTTGTGATTCAAGTCTTCTTTCCTCTCCCTCTCTCTTTTTTTCTCTCTTGGAAGAGGAAGAATAGGAGTGTTTTATTAGGCTAATTCAATGCTTATACCTATCAAGCTGGTGACTAACTTCTTGGGGTTTACTGGAGGAATTCTCATCATTGGTTTACTGTTTTCTTTTAGAAAAGCCATGTTGTTGCTTTTCCCTATCCACTGGATTCAAAGTAGACTTTGAATGTTCATCCATATTTTCATTAATATCCATAGGCTTGGATATATTATGTGTAATGTACACCATAAACTATAACTTTAGCATAGTTCTTACCAAAAAACATCAATTAAGTATTTTTATCTCTTTATTATCATTCTTATATTTAAGCAACAACTAACAGTGATAATAAGAGAATTTCCAAATTATGCCATGTCTTTGAATTATAAATTAATTCTTTAAAAATCTGTTTTTTATTATTTATTCCATCAATATGCTTAGTAGAAATTGATTATTATGAGGAAAAGATGGGTGCTGGGAGGGGTAGGAAGAGGAAAAGAAAAGGTGAGGTCCTTTTAAATCAGTGAGTAATAAACTTGTAGTCATCTTTGAGAATAGATAACATAGGATTGTGTATTTTGGGATAATGGATGTTTCTTAGTGGAATTCCTTGGAGGATCTGAGTCAATGATTACTTATCAAGGTTTTAGAGTTACAACATCACTTTAGTGAAAATAAACAGATACCCCTAAAAAGATTGCTTAAAAATGTTCTTGGAACTTTGAAAATATTTTTTTTCTGAAGACATCTTGCATAATAAACAGGTAAACATCGATGCATTCTATCTTGAAGGTTTTAGGGGTTTGGGAGATACTGAGTATTGAAACTGACAGTGCTCTACCACTGAACTGATCCATGTCCCCACTCCTTTTCATGCTTTTATTTCATGAGGTAGTGTTTCTATGTTGCTGAGGCTGGCTTTCAACTTGTGATCTTGCTTCAACCCTCCAAATTGCTGGGATTATAGGCATGATCCACTGTACCCAGCTAACTCATTCTATATTGAACATGTTTAAATCATTAATTAGCACAACCTCAGTTATTTAGAAGGGTAAAACAATATTCTAAAACATTTGATGATTCTAAGTGAATGTAAGATAACGGTTTCGGGTAAGAGTTAGAAACAAATGCCAGTTTATAAAAAAGTAAATTATTTTCAGAGGTTATTACTTTGTTTAGGCAAACTGGATGGCTTTAGAAATGGTGGGTTTTATTTACGTAATTTTGATGCATTTAAAGCTAATTTCAAATGATTATCCTATAGGCTGATCCATAAGGCCCCTTGCCCCAGTAATATTTTAAAGACAGACTACAAGTTTTACCTATTAATGATTATCCAATTTTAAACCTAAGGTGACTCTTTTCTTATTGTGTGATTCCAGTACCCCTGTGTCTCTAGGATTGTTGTCACATTTACTGAAAGCTTTAACATTCTTTAAACAATTAAAAAATAAAATTTCTTGTTTCTGATATCAGCATCAAGTTTTGTTCACACAGACAATGACAGTATAGGTTGAAAAGTTCCTGCCTCTATACAGCAAATTGGGTGGTTCACTTCATACTGACTCAACCTAAAAGAATTTTATGTTACTGTGAGTTAAAACCATAGCATTCTTCCTTACATGAGTCCATTTTCATTATAGGGACTGCATTTTAATCCTGGAAAAACTGGGTACCACACAATCCTGAGAACAGAGCAATATTTTCTCTTCCCTTAGATCAAAGGGAGGGTGGTTTTGGTAAAAACTGAGTATCTCTCTATTCCAGAACACTAAAATGCTACCTCACCTTAAAAATACTTCTTTATATAAGAATTCACAAAATCCTCAAGTTTATTTTCAATTTCAAGTTTAATGGGCAGATCTTGGTTTGAGTATAAATTCCCCTGGAGAAGACAATACTTTAAAGATTTTTTACATTTTGTATCTTAATGTTTGTGAGTTTTAGATGCTCTTCTGGAAGTGTGTTTTAGAAGAGAAACAGATAAATAATTGTATGGGAGACATGATATCAGAGAATCTTAGGAGAAGGCATAGTAGGCAAGGTATTGAAGAAAATTTCTTCATGAGAGTCTCATCAGGAACCTCTCCAATATTCACACAAGTATGCTCTCCTTTATTTGATTAGCTTGAATTTGGCACCTACCATTGTCCAAGCTATGCTGAGCATTGAGGATGCAAAAAGGAACACAATTTTTGTTGTAGGAGTCCTTTTCCAGTGAAGGGGGCAGAAACCAGCAATCAAAATACATACTGACAAGTGGTAAGAGAAGACTAATTCCACTGGAATTAACACTAAGTAAATTAGAAAGACTCAATTTATCTATGAACAATTGTTGGAGTTAGAATCTTTATTTATGGAAACATGAAAATGATACTCATTCATGCATTTCGGATCCAAGCAGCCATTGCTGCCCTGACTCTACTGGCTCTGGTTGAAGATCAAGTGCCAGCAGAGTTGAAAATATTTTAATATCTGGTCAAGTCAGCTGTTCTGACAGCCATTGATTTGCTGAATGTCAAATCGGTTCACTCTGAAATTCAATGGGTTTTAATAAGGTTGGGATGGTATAAATCTAAATAATGCTTAAATAAGTATTTACCAATTTAGCTTTTTATATTTTGGTTGAATGGAAAGCATTTGTATTTCTAAATACAGATTTACATCATGGGAATGAAAGCAGCAGTGCTATTCATTATATAGATTATAATATGTCTTGACACAATTCAAGGGATTTGAAGGTAGAGTTGACACTCCATCATTTGTTTGCACAGTTGTGTCTTTTCCTAAAACTGAACAACTTAAGCAGGGGGTGATTATAGATGTTAACTTTGACACTGCTGACATTTGTCACCTTGTGTCATAACCTTAACATTATTTAAGTGTATTTGTGGAAGGGCTTCCTGATTGTTCAAAGTGCAACCTAGAATTCTGAAATGTGCAGGCTTCTGTAACATTTGCTCCATCAGCAATCAACACATCAGATTTCCTTTGAGAGGTAAATATTATGTGTCATGTTCCATAGGCGAAAACATTAAGAACTTCTATGACATGGTCTTTGATAATTTTCCCTATTTTTCCTTTGTTTTAGAGGTTACTTACATCAGAAACAAAATAGGCTGTGAATTTCTCTTTGTCCTTCATCAATCAAAGCTGATCAATTATAAGACCAGCAAAACTGGATCACAACTCCAAGCAACATGGTCATATTACACTCATATTATTACTAGAAGCCACATCTATATTCCAAACTGGGATACTATAACCCCTTTGTCATTTTCCAATAAAAAGACCATACCAAATAGGCCGAGCACACCGTAATTAGCAGCTGGCAGAGAAAGCTGTAAATCTGTATGAGTTCTGAACGATTTGCTTACATTGTTGCTTTGTTGACAAATGATGCTGTACATGTTAATGTTCCTGAAATGTCCCCATTGCACCTGACGTGCCAATAAATGCCAGCCAGCTGTATGAATTATGGAAATAAGATTTTTGTTTATGAAGGTATCCCAGACATTTATTTTACAGCATTCCTCTCGACAGATTTAATGTCTAGAGTTACATTGAGAAGATATTTGCTACCTGACATAATGGATAATGGAAACTTTAAAGGCTCTTTTTTCCTCCTTTTAATGATGAGATTAATACATCCACACACGCACACACATGCACACACATATATATGTATTTTAACACTACCTTCTGACTTCATAATTTGCTCTTAATTTGTAAACAATACACAGTCCTGCTTAAGAGTCAAGTAATGTATCAGTTTCCAATTAAGACTATTAGGAGTCAAATATCTAGAATTATGTACTCATAATTTTCACTTACATTCCAATCATTTTTAGGTGTATTTGTGAACAGCACATAAATATTTTGTGCAGATTATATTATTTTGTATTTGTTGATCTATTATTTATTGTTAGTTTAAAAAGCTTTACTTGTGGGTGTTTCTTTCATATATTTCAAGAGTATTCAAGATAAAGCTCTGTACATGTAAGTACACAGTAAATGGCTTTATTTTGATATACTTTAAAATAATATATGCTGTGGCTGAGGATCCCACAGACAACTGCACTGCTCACTATACCATTTAAATCCCTTATTCAAAGAGATTTAATTAACACAGTATTATTAAAGAGCTCTCACAGGAGATAAAAAAATTACCTGATCTTATAATCATAAAATCACCACTGGTTTTGAATCCTATAGACATAACAATAAAATAAATTATATCATACTCATATAAAGGCATTTTCTTTTGAACCAGAATGAAATTTATAATTCCCATATGTGAATGCCAATTTCAAGTTTTAATCTTCAAAACATTTGTGCAATAGAGACTCACTATCACCTTTAAATTTTTGTCACTTTGCCCAATGTCAAAATGGGGTTAGAAATCCTAATTGGGGGGGCTGGGGCTGTAGCTCAGTGGTAGTGTGCTTGCCTAGCATGTGTGACATACTGGGTTCGATTCTTAGCTTCACAAACAAATAAATAAAATAAAGGTCCATCAACAACTAAAAAATATTTCAAAAAAATTTTCTGATTTAGGGACATTAGATATATTTTTGTTTGTAGGTTCATCACTAAGGAATGGAGTGAATTGGTCCCTAAAACAGCTGGTAAGTAGATTGCTAAAAAGCCTTTGCGTTTGAACATTGAGTTACAAAAATGATTTGCCATGTCTGGTGGCCTGCGTTTTAGGGAGGAGCTCAAGGAGTAGAGGCTGATTGGCTCTCAAAATTGATTGGTGACAAGCTTTTTACCTGGAATAAATTGTTCAGCTGATTTTTACACATGTAGGTGAATGTTCTTTGCCTACAGAGATGTTTGTTGCCCCTACCCACATCTTCCAGATCTCCATGCTATCTAGTCTCAAGCAGCAGTAGGGGAAAAAAAAAAAAAAAAAAAAAAAAAAAAAGCCTCTTTATGGAATTTTGAACAATGGTGCCTATGGGATGATTAACATATAAATAGGGAGGAAAGTCAAATCACCTTTGTGACCAAAGGCAATTCCCTTCAAATGTTTCTTTCCCCACAAAAGAATCCAGATGGCAAAAATGATGCTTAAATAAATGCTGGCTACAGCTCAATTCTTCTGGTTCACATTGGCTACAATGGAAATGACACTTGCATTTATGTATTAACCATTTCACAGGTTTTGTGTAGAGTGAACTACACGGCGTATGCAGGCCTATTGTGTTCAAAGAGTTAAGTCTGCAGTCCCTGGCATAGCTGCTCCAGTCTGTATTTGCTCAAAAGAGGATTAGGGGTAATGTGCAGCAGAGGAACAAGTTAAGGAGACCTGGACTATATCTCGATCCTCAATATACCTGCACAACGGGACACACAGGGCTCCAGGCTCCACTCTCCAAGTTCTCTTTCACATGCATGGAATTCATTGAAACTAATGGGAAGGAAATTATAGTTGTCTCACAGGTCTCCTAACCATAGGTTTCTGTGTGGATAAATTTAACTTGTCAAGGTTTCTTACAGAATGATACAAGGAAAGTCAAATAGTCAAGTAAGAATAGCAGAAAAACCTAAAAGTATTCAATTCCTCCATTTCAGTTAAGTAAAACCAGATACATCATAGGCAAAGATCTGAGTTTTACTGGAGATATTCCAAAATGATACTATAGTTTTTTTTTACTGAGTTGTGGAGATAAGCACACATAGATTAATAAATATCTGGAAAAACAAAGATATTTACTAATTATATGAAGGTATGGTTTTAAAAATGAATTATTTATAATAAACGTTTTTATATATTATGCTAGAATATACTAGGATATCAGGAAAAATAAAAGAGGGAATTACTGAATGATATTTGCCCCTCATTTAGAAAGAGTACATCATCCAGGAAATATTAAATTTAATAATATTTGAAACAGATATGGATATACCCTTTCATTTTGGCAAAGTGATAAAAGAGTATCTTCAAACACCAATCCTTCTCCAGATAAAAATTATTAGAAATTTTATCCCAGCAACACTTGCAGATACTAATAACAGCCATTTATCTCGTTTTACTTCTGTATTGGAACTCTATGAACTAGGAAATATTATTAGTTTTACTTTATAGTTGAGGAAGCAGAGCCCTGAGGTGTTTGAACCTATTCAAGGCTGTGCCACTTTTATATAGCATGACTCACATTTACCCACAGGCACTGATTCCAGAAGCCACATTTTAAAGCACATATTGTTCTGGGCTTAGAAATGAAATGAAATGTTTGTCCCTATCTTATTTAGGGAATTAATATGCATGTTTTGGAAACTTTACTGAGAAATGGAAAACAAAGTCAAATGACTTTAGGAAATGGTTCCTCTGGATAGGAGAATTTGGTAGCAAATACCATAAAGTAACTTTGTACAGTGGGCTGGATGTGTAAGCACCAAATATGTATTTTTTGGAAATTTATAAGAATAATTATTTCTTAGCTCCTTCATACTCATAATTTAGAACAAAACCCTGGATAAGATGACCACTTTTTAGTAGAATGTAAAGTATGAACTGAAAATGTGTATCTTTCAAATGATATTACCATATGTGATAGATACTCAATCCAGAGAAACAAAAGATATATGTATTAATTTCTAAGAGTTAATCATCTGAAATAGCTGCAAAAATGTCACTTCATAAAAAATACACAGCTGTACATGGCATACATACAAACTTTCTTTTTGTCAACTAGTAAGAAAAATTTAATAATAATAATATTCATTAAAAAATTTAGTAAATGTCCAAATGACATGCTAGATTATGTTAGTAACCAAAAAAAAAAAAAAAAAAAAAAAAGGTACATGTCCTGTCTTCAAGTACCTGCAGTCTAGTGGAAAAGACAGAAAATAAAGCGGAAACATTATAGAAAGTAAAATGTGGGATGAACCTTCCTATTCTAGAAGTACCTGTGACCAGGATTAAGATTTCTGAAGTGAGAGAAGACAGACACCAAGGTGATGCAAGGAAACTGAGGCCTTAAGTCCTTCATGCAAAATAGAGCATTTTTATGGAGAGGAGTGAGGAGCTTAAGTAGCTAATTCTAGAATCATTCCATTCCTAAACTCAAACAGCAGTTATAAAACTCCTATGGCAGAGTTGCAATCTCTAGGGACATGGTGGTGAATAAGAAAACTAAGATCTTTCACTTCATGCAGAAATACAGACAACTTGAACATGATAGTTTCATGTAGTAATGCCTACCATGCAGAACATAGAGGAAAAAAAGTATCACTACAAGTGATTCTGAGGCTAATTTTTAACTTGATATGGAAGAAAAACAGAGATTTTTGTCTGTTAGCATTGGACATCCATTCTGGAAAAAGGAGGTTGCAATATATCAAAGAATTGAACAGAAAGTGCTTTCTCTGAAGAAGGAGAAAGGGAACATGCACATCTAAATGAGCTTAACAGCTGGGTGGGGGCTTTCATGTGAATCAAGGTCACGATAAGGCAGTGATGCTTCATGGAACAAGTGCAAAATGGGTTTTAATCTTCTTATCTTCACTGCTGTGGAAAATCTCAATACATTCTGTATCTTAGAATCACATGATAAAGCACACCTCTCTACTAAAATCAGTCCAGCCATCACGTTATCAGTTTTGGTTTATTTTTAATAGACAAAATTATTTCCAAGATTTAGAACTCTTGTTTTTCACTAGCCCCTAAAGTCTTCTGGACAGGAATCATATCTTACTCATCTTTATATTCTATTACCATGTGTCTGGAATGTAATAACCATACAGTTAACATAGAAAGAGCGACTACAGATTCAAGAAGTTTACCTTAGACCTAAACAGAGATAGAAAAAGAAAACATTGTGTATAGAGGCCAAGAGCACATTGACCCTAGATACAATCGATCCTAGGTTTGAATTGGCTGAGCCACACACTCCCGGGCAAATCCACCTCATTGAGCCCAGTTTTCTTATCAGCACAACTGAGATAATAATGTTTACTTATTTGTGTTCTGTGATTATTAAATAAGATAATGTAACTGAAGCACACAACACAATGCATGGAAAATATTAGATGTTCAAAAAGTGATACTAAGTCTTGAGTGGTTGGGATAGTAAAAAGGCAAGTACTAGAAATTACTCAAACTAGTCTCCTTGGGAAAGTAAGAACAGATGCCTGGCTAGGCAGCAGAGTGAGTGCAGAGGAAGTGATTTCTTAGAATAGAGATCAAATTTCTCTATCATTCAGTGACTAGTGACCACTTAAGTGGAGGTATATTTCAGGCAATGAAAATCAGAGTTCTAATGATATGTTGAAAGGTGGGAATTAAGGGATAAAAATGTGGGTTTGAGAATAATTTAATTGGAAGTGATGATTGAACTCTGCAAGTTTGGGGGGAAAGAAGTAAGCAGAGAAGAGGCCCAAAGTTAAGTTTTTTCAACCCTAGTGAAATAATGAAATGTTAATAGGAGACCTATTGATGAAGAACCGGCAAAAGTAACATCTAAGGCCTTTTTGCAGTCTTGGCTGAGTGTCTTGAATCCAGAAGTAGGCAGAAAAGACCATGGAAGAGATCAGATGGCTGAGGAAGAAAGACTTTAATGTATATTTATTAAAGAGCATAGGAAGCATGTGCAAACCAAACAGCAGTGAGATTATACTGGGCAGGAAAGAACATGTTCCAGAATCATTTATTATTTAACACAGTATAGGTGATGTTTCTTTGTGGAAGAATTTCTGATGGGTACCCAGGGTGTGTACGACCCAATCTAACCAGCTGGAAATCCAGGTTTTACCTCTACTCACAAATGTAAATTGGGATGCAATGGACCACTCCATTTTAAAAACAGAAACTTTGATTTTTCTCCACCATTTAGAAAAAGGTAAATGACTTGAAAATGTAAGTACTTAGAACATTAAAGATGGCTTTTCCAGAATGTGATAAAGGGAAGAAAATCTAATTGATAGCTGGACATCAGTGGCCACTGCTGCCCCAGCGCTCCTGTCTGAAAGAGACTTTAAAATTCAACTAAAACATAATGAATGAAGGAATTTCTATTACTAGAACTTTTAAGAGGTGAAATACATCGTTCTTTTATAAGCTATTTGGACAGGGGAATGGGACCTAGGCAATTATCCTAGAGTAGAAACAAAACATTACTAAATTGTCTTCTGAGGAGGGTGAGTCCAGTAAGAGAGAGGTGATCAGTGTTGAGTGGGGGAGGGGTCAGAGTGGACTTCCTCTTTGTTTTCCCATCTTCTACTGTTTGTCATTGTCTCCAAAAATATCATTATACATATTATTTACATGTATAAATATAAATATATACACAATATATAATATTTTATTATATCTATATCATTTTATATATACACATATAAAATTACTGGCTTGATCTGGAGAAACAAATGCTAAGTTGAACCACAATTAAAAATCTTTATCACATGTCTCCATTTACTCCAAATAGGTCTAACATTCTGGAAATGGCTATGAAAGAGGAAATAGCAGAGGAAAGAAAGGTCTCCCTCCTTCATTTTAGAAGTATAAAGTCAACTAAAGTAAGAGGTAATTGGGAAGGAGTATTATATTTGACTTGTTTAGACTAATTCATTAGAGAAATTTTTTTTCCAGAATGTGTATAAAGTAAAATCAAAACATCAAGATACAAACTTTAGAAGTCCCTAAGAGCTCTGTTCATAGTCTATGTCTCACTTAAAAGCATTGGACTTGAGTCCTTTGAAAACACATCAAAACCAAAAAAACAACAAAACCAAACCAAACAAAAAAAACCTGAAAACTACAATAAAAACAAAAGCCCTCAATCTTCATTTGATAAAACAAAAATAGCCACAGCTTCAAACAATAATCAGTCCTGTGTACCAGGAAATTCTATGAAACATGTACCAAAATAAGGGGATTATCTGAAAAAGCAACACAAATGTCAGAAATGCAAAAGAAAGTGATTTCCCCTAGTCTTGAGAATGATAGCTTAAAACCTGAGTATCAGGACATGGTGGGCACTGTGATTCGGGGAGCACTCTAGAGCTTTCTTGGCACAGAAAGTTAAGGGATGTGATACTGAAGGTAAAACCATTCTATTGTCTGTTCCTCGTTATCCTTTCTTAGGAAGAGTGCCAAAGAGGATGCTGCATGAAGGAGAGAGAAGAGACAGAAATGGCTAGATTCCAAAGGAAGATACACACACACACACACACATACACACAGAAATAAATTTTTAAAAAGAGAGATATTCAGTACCCAAATTTGAGGATCAATACTACTCAGATAAATATAAGGAGTAGTAAATATGGGATGATCCATGAAGCCCAAATAAAAAGCAAGATGGATATAAATCATAAGAGGATTTTTATCCAGAAACCAGAGTTCAAATAGTTATCTGTAGTTTTAAATAAGTTAATTTCCACATTATATTAGGAGTTTTTAAAAATAACTATATATTCAAAGAGATGAAAAAAAAGTTGGTAGAGTTCATAATATATGTGAAATTAAAAAAAAAACCTTATGTCAAAGTAAAGTCAAAATACAATGCATATGATTTGAAAGCAGAGCATGGCATGCAAATTAGAAGGAATTATATAAAATAAGAATTTTAAACATAAAATATATGTATGAATAAATTTAGTGTACATGGATAAAGGTGTTTATGATACTGAAGAGAAATAGAATTAGTGCTTTTGGAGAAAAGAATCCAATAAATCAAACAGAAAACACAATTAAAGACATAATAGAAGAAAGTGTTTTAGAGATATAAAAGGACACAATTAGTACCATGAACAGATGAACAATTTAGCATATCCTAGGAACATTACTAAAGCTTAAGGATAAAGAAAAAAGCCATATTATTTTCCATGGAAGACAGGTAAATGATATTAAAAGGGAGGAAAAAGATTGGCCTTAAACAACTTCTCAGCAACATTCAGTGCCAAATGAATAGGCATGTAAAAAATCAGAAAAAAAATGTTTATCTGTCTATCTTTATGACTTAATACCATAGAGTGATCTTTAAGTTCAGAAACCATACACAGACATTGTGAAGCATTCCAAAATTTGGGTGCTGAGTGCTCATAATCCTTTCTGGAAGAGGAAATGAATGATAAAATACAATACACAAAAAATAAAAGTGAATAGGGGTTGATCACTTATTTCTTTAGCAGAATAAAACTAACACTATTCAACTCTGGGGATATGATTATGAATGTAAATATTGACCTCATCAATAATAAAATTCTAAATAAATTGTAAGGAAAAATACCTACACTAATAACTTTATAGAAGGAAGTTTCTTACTTTTATTTATAGTTATACATTTTTATTTATCTTTTTTCATCTTGTCTAAAATAAAGACTATTTTTCAAGGGCTTTAATATCTTTTAATTTTAATTTAATTTCTTAATGATAGATTATTTTTAGAAGTTATCTCTTGGGTTAAATAATCATTTATTTCAGGCACTTATTTCCAATTCATTTATTTATTTTTCTTAAAAGTTGAGGGAAAGTCATCATTAAACATTTTATTAAGGAATAATAACTGTGGTTTATCATGACTTTATCCCCTGACTCTCCATCTCTATTCATCAGTCTACAACACACAAAGCACCATCTAACATTTTGTTCACTATTAACATATTCACGTGTGTGTGAGCATATAGGTATATGTTTACTTATGCAATGATTAAATGATTCAATTTCTTCTGTGTCTATTTGCATTATTTGAATTTTTAACAGTTGTTTAATATTTTAATATAAAAACTTAAAATATTCTTTGAACATCCAGCAACATAGTTGCATGAAGTTAGGACTAAGGTGTTTTTATACCTGTCTATTCAATCAACATACAATTATGAAGAAAAGGCATATGGAAGAAAATCTCTGAATTCTTTTTGTTTTGGTTTTTCATGGGATTGTGACTTCCCTGTGAGATTTATCTTGCATTTGTCTAAATCTAAGAAGGATATTTTAAATCGCAGAATGATTTTTGAATCATTGTCCAGCGTGTTTCTGATCTCTCAGTGTTTTCATCAGTATGCTTACAAAATATAAAATTGTTGTAAAAGCAAAATGTAAAATACAAATACAAAGATACTTGCCGGATATTTCAAGTAAAAATTGAATAACTTGGGCTTATTTAGAATTTGAGATTTTTTATCTGCTAGTGGCTCTGAGCTGACCATATTTTATTTTCAGAATTGTTCAGGAATGAAGATTTAAAATATGCAATTGAAAAAAAAAAGATGTATAACCTGACTTATTTACATTTATAAAGATTGCTTTGCTGAATTTGACTTCAATTGGCTTCTATATATTTGTGGGATGTGTCTATACTGCCAGATTTTTAAATGTTCTAATCATCTAGATTGCAGTGTGATAACACGTCAATAAACTCTTCTAGAGTTTTAAGTTTGTTGGGATGCTACAAATGAACAGATTGTGCATGTTAAGACGCCTTGACATCAATGAAGACTTGATCTCTACTGATTCTCCAGCCTGCCCTACATTCATCATAATAGTTTTATTCAAGTCCTTTTGGGCACTAAGTGTCAGGATTCTCCCCTCCAAATATGTAACTTCAATAGAATGCATGTTTTCAAGTGCAAAAAATGTAAAATATGAATCTAGGGTGGTGTTTTCTGTTACTGAATTGTAAAATATGTCAGTAAAAAGAGAAAATAAATTTAAAAAATTTAGTTTAAAAATTCTGAAATTTCAAGTTTACCAAGAAAACTTTTACTTAATTTATGTAACAGGTTTAGTTGAAATTGTCAGAAATGATAGGAGAAACTGACTTTCTCAACCAATGAAACACCTAAGAATTAGTACTAGACATTTAACTATAAATTAATAAAATTCATATTTTATATTAATCAGTTCAGATATAAAAATAAAACCTTGAGAACTCTCTTTTATTCAGAATTATTTCTAAATATAAAGATTGCTAGTTTTTCTTTGCTCTTGAAATGTGTTCTGGTCTGGGCTTTAATTTGATCTCCCTGTTTAAACAATTCAGACAAAAACTTAGAAATGTCCCTTATAGAAACTACAGTAATTTTCAATTGTTTACAGAATTCACTGGCTTAAATAAATTCCATTAAGTATATCCTCACCATCCACCTTTCTGACCCCTTTCATCCTCCATCTCTTATCTTTATGAATGCAAGCAACATCCATCACCAATAGGGTACCTTTCTATAAAAGTAACAGATTATAAAAATGTGTGTGAAACTACTACTGGGAACAAACAAATTAAACAAATGACAATGCAATATAATAAAACTGCTGCTGTCCTCCTCTGGAGGAAGACTTGCTTCTTCTATGGGACTAATACATCTTTCTGGAACAATTTTAAATAATATGTAACATATGGATTCAGCTTTTATTATTCTTCTAAAAGAAGACAATTATATTTATGTGAGGAACTGTTCACTGTTGGTAGGTAGCATGATGTGTATATTACTGGCCACTTAAATAATCCCTGACATGCCTTTAGTGGATCAACAATCTGTTGTTCTTGTAATGCTTTTTGGAATTTAAGCCCCATCTATTTACAATGGCAGGAAGAACCTCAGAGTAGCTGAGCTCTTTGCATTAGAACAACAAAGAAATGTTTTTCTCACAGTTGAGGTAGCCAATGCATGATCATCTCTAAATTACTACACATTCTCAATTCTACACCTTCCATCTGAGTGTTCCCCTTCCAATGAAGAGAAATCTGGGGATCAACCACAGTCAGTACCCAATAGATTAAAAGAAAAAGCAGTTTCCAAAATTACCTTTTGCTAAAGGAGCTATCGAATGGGTGTTAACTGTGTAAAGTTGTTGAAGTGTTATCTCCTCCTCATCCATTGGGAAGTGGGCATGAGATCTATTTTATAACTTTAAAAGACATTTTTTTGGGGGAAGAGAGAAACCCTAGACTTTTGTTGAGTTGCCTTCCACAATTGATCTAAAAATGCTTAACAAAAGTAGAGAAGAGTTTTTCTCCTCATCTTTCAATCTGACTACCCCCAACCCACACAGTCATTTCTGAAGGAGAGAAAGAAATTTCCAAATTGTCACTTAGATTTACTCATGGATTGCCACTGAATGTTTAGATAATGCTTGTTAAAAAGTGGTGGAGTTTGCTTTGCCACCTCATGCTGCTGCAAGGAATCTTTTACAGATATCAGTTGGGGTAGTATTTACCAGTGCCTCTCCTCATTGCCCCAACTGAGTGAGCTGAATAATTCTAATAATCAAAGGCACAGAGTCTGCATCTAGTTTGGAAATGAAACCATGGGTAATTTTCAAAAGTGGTGCCCTCAGTTTTTGATGAACTGTCACAGAAACAGAAATTACCACAATTCAAAAATCACATCCACTAACAGACAGAGATCAGCATCTGTGGATGATTTCTTCTAACCCACTACCCTCAAATTTCTTCCCTGGCCCCCTAATAAAAACACCCCTTTGCCTCATGCTTCCAATTTAGTGCAATCATGCCTCTTACTGGCCATTGCCTTGCAGGACATCATCTGTTAAATATGTGGATGCAAAATATGGGGGTGTGAAACAGAAAGTCTTACAATGAAAAAAGATGTGCATGCCCTATATCACATCCCATATTAAATTCAAGTAAGACTGCTCAGCATGCAGAAGCAAAAACTGCTATGTCGTAAACAATTGAAATAAAGGAATGTTAAATGATACTTATAATTTTTCAGTCTTTAGATATAATGACTTTCATGAAAAGAAATGTCATGTGGTGTTCTTTATTTTCAAATCACCTTCACATCAATGAAATGACTGTGAGGGAGAATCTCCAATCTTTGGAAGGTTTTAAGGAACTCTGTTCAAATGTACTTGTGTTTAAATCAGATTACTAATTCTGTGCCCTAAATCAAATTGTCTCTCTGTTCCTAGGTTTTTTCATCTGAAGATGGGAGTAATAATAGCACCTGCTAAACAGAATGTTATTATATATATTAAAATATCATTAATATATTCTGGTCATCACCTAGTACCTAGCCCATGATAAGTGCCCCCAAAATATCAATTATTGTTATCACCATCATTACTAAACATCCATTACATCACAAACACTTTTCTGGGCATCACAAACACTTTTCTGGGAAGTTTGGGGTTATTATGATTCTATCCATGAGGCTGGATGGTTTTGGTTGGGTATACTCTAAGAGTATACATTAGAGTAAAGAGAAAATTACTTGCATTAATTAGGATTATGTACTAATACATATGTAATGATAAAGGAAACTAGAAAATAGAACAATTGATTTAAAGTGAAAATTAATTATATTAATTAGGAATTATGTACTAGTATATATATATATGTATATATATGTATATATATATATATATATATATGTAATGATGAAGGAAATTAAAATATAGAACAGTTTATTTTAAGGCATTAATTATTATTAAATGCCTACTAACAATTTTCAAGTACCTATAAAAGAGGGATGAGTAAGAAAATAAGCTAAATTCATCAAAGGAATTTGGAACTCCTGTCGAGTTTTGCAAAATGTGCTAAGCAAGACAATTTCAGGGAAAGAAGAGGCTGAGAACACAGAATCTGTTGGTAGCAGCCAGTCATAGAGGTGGAAACAAACATACCATTCTCTGCCTGCAATAATTATATTTGCTGGCAGGAGCATAAGCTTTATGTCGGGTGTGGGTTGGGAATAATTGGATGTGGTCAGTTCCTGGAGGACATGATGAGCTCTGGAGGAACATATCTGGCTTTGGTACTAACAGATACAGGAAATCTCTCATTTTGCCTTTTCATTTTCTATTTAATTGCAATGACACAAATCTCTGAAAAAAATGACATATTGAATACTCTGAATTGGGACAACTCCTTTCACCTCTCCATCTTTAGCTCACTAATCAAATCACTACTAAATAAATATGAAGTAGAAACAAATTGCATGAGTTTCTCCTCTAATTTTAGAATATGACATAAGCCTGGCCTGTTGGCCCTGTGTTCAGATCATTGAAAATTTAGACAGGATTAGAAAAAAAAAAAAGTGTTTTCTTCAACTCCCAGTGTTCTTTCTTAGTAAAAGCAAGCATTGTTCCAGTCCTGCTAATGAAGGGAAAAGCTCTGAGTGGGGAGGGTTGAAAAAAAAAAAAAAAACACCTCAGAACCTTAATTCTTGCTCATTAAAGATGTACTTCAAGATCTATATTAATAAGAAATTGAGCTTCACTTTCTAGTTCAGAAGTTGCCTTGTCAGCCTTGACTCCTGTTGACAAAAAAATCTGACAGATTTACTCCATCTGGAGCATATCCTTCCAGCAATCTTTGTGGAACTCTGGATGGATCTGAGTGCTCCACAGATTCTTTTTTTTTTTTTTTGGTTGTCAATGGACCTTTATTATTTAATTTATTTATATGTGGTGCTGAGAATTGAACCCAGTGCCTCACACATGCTAGGCAAGGGCTCTACAACTGAGTCACAACCCCAGCCCTTCCATAGATTCTTTCTGGCCTAGTTTGCCCTGTGATCCTGTGATTGGGGCAAACTTTGGGGAGCACAAGTCTGCATTGAGGGTACAAGTTGTATCCATGGAGTGAGAGCATCAAACTGACCCACAAAGAGACTGGGACTGCTGAGCCCTAACTCAGACTGTTTTATATATATATATATATATCAAAGAGAGAAAACTGTAGTAGAACAAATTCAAACAGATACAAATCTGCTCAGAGAGTTAGCACCCATGATTTTGAGTCAGCTACAAGTCTTCTAGAAAACTTGTGTTTGAACTAGTTTCCCATTGAATAACAAATATGCATCCCAACTTTATACCCCTGATTTAACCATCCCTGAGAAGTCTATGTACTTAGATGCCTCCTATCACATTTTAAATGCTCTTTTAAATATTCAAATTATATAATTATGCCTAATTATGCAGTGCATTGTATTTGAATACAAAATCATAATACAGTTTTGGCATCATTGTCATCTTACAGCATTTGCCTTATTATGCTGTGGCATTTTGAGTATTTCTGATCAAACAGTATAAATGGAACAAGTTTTGCATACTGAGCCTCTTAAAACCCACTTTAAAGAGATTTACTATCAATGCACATTTTCTGTTCAGCTGGAAAAAATAAAGAACTTTGTAGTGTGTATTATGAAATGTTAAATATTAATACTACTTAAAGTTAATGGTATGCCAAAGAAAATGGCTAATAATACATTATACAATTAAATGCCTATCATATTAGCTCATCTATTAACAAAATAAAATAGATTCAAACCGAAGAGTTCTGATTTGTAGTTTTTTAGCAAGGGTTGCCCATGTGTAAAAGCTAAATTATTTATTCAACTTTTAAACAGCTGGATACATCAGTTTGCAATTATTTGCATTATATTTGAATGCTTTGTCATGTGTCTCTGATATAACAAAAACAAGTAAACAGTTTTCTCTTCTTCTATGAAGGCATATTCTTTTGCACAGATGCCAATAACAATGACCCAGAATATTGACCAAAAACGACCTTTCTTTATGTCTAGACAGTCACTGGGGATTTTTTCACAGCTTGGAGTCACCAAAGATCTCAATAGTCCACTGACAGACTCTTTGCTGAACTGTATTTGTTATCAGGTCTTAACCAGACTTTCAGCTACATAATGCTACATCATTGTTCTGACTGTCTCAATATTTGCTTTTGCCTGTCCAAGGTTAAGTCTCCCCTATTTCATACGCTGTCTTGTAATTGTATGTATATATATATATATATATATATATATATATATATATATATATATGTCCATAGATGCTTGTGTTCCTTCATGTACTTGGCTTAAATGACAGACTTTTTACTTTTCCTTTCAATGTTGGTTGCCTAAAATGTATTGAAAGCATTTTTTTTTTCATTTCAGCTATTATATACTAATGGAATGTTCAGGACATCTGAGGGTCCACACTTGTGCCTGAGTAGACTCACCAACTTAACTTGGATATAATTACTTCTTTCCTGAACAAATCAATTATAGCAAGGTTTGTGTATATCATATCCCAAAGCAATTTCTACATGTTTAAAGAACTCCAAAAACCCTATAAAATTAATTTACCTAGTAAGTTTTAAGTAGGTTGGAAAAGGGCTTGCAAGTAACAGTATTGCTTGAGTGATGCCTGATGTCTTCCACACACCAGTCCCTACAATGAGGTATTCATTGAATTAACTATAAAAGTTCACTTACTCATTATAGACAGAATTATTCTGGGATAGTTCACCACACGTTCTTTTGAGGAGTATCCACTTTCTCCTATCCCTGATTGTGTGCCCCGGTGGACCTTGGTCTCTAGCTCCAAATGTGGAGCATGTCACCTTGGTCTCAACTAGTCAGCTCATCCCATTTCCTTAGCCACTTAGCCATAGTGATTGATTGAGGGATTGGTTAGTTACCCAGTTTTATTTAATAGTAATAATAATCAAGCTCAATAGGGAAAAGAGATTTCCTATGCATGAGAAGTTGGGACTATGTTGACCTTAAGCCATTTTAGGTCATTTTATCAGCACATGAAGGCAGAGAATGAAGATAACATGCAGGCAAGCAGAGCTGAGAAGAGAGACAAGGTTCTAAGGATGCTGTTTAAATTTTAGAATTTAGTCATGCTTGAAGCCGGTCATTTCCTGAATTTTCCAGTTACATAAAATTTTCTTTTTTGTTTAAGCCTATTTGGATGGATTTCTGCCCCTTGAAATCAAACAGTTCTGACTCAAGTCTATGTTTCATTTACTGCTTTGTTTCCCTAATAGTGCTGAGTGTTTCAGCTATAGAATTTTTACATACTGAAAGAACAAATACGTAAATAAATCAAAAAGTCAACATTTCCTTATAGCTCTCATTGAATGGGACTACATTTAGGCTGATAGAAAAGGTAGGCAGGAAGTCTATTCAAAGCCAATGGATTGGTTACATAGAATATTGAGATCTGTTGCAAATGGTGGCTTCATCTATTTTTTCCGGTCTGTTTAAAAATTTGTGTTAATGAAAACAAATCTCATCAGCCTGATCTCAAAAGAAATGAAGACAAAGTAGGAAAACTTGGCTTTGACATATCAAAACTGAAAGTTTTGCTCTATTTCAAGTGATTTTCTTTTATCTTCCCTATAGGAAGGTTAGTTCTAGCTTGATGACAACTTTTATGGAACAAAGATGGTGTTTATGGTTATCAGCTGAAGTCGTCAAATGGCCTGGGATATTTTTCCTTCTTCTCCTTCTTTTTGTCCTTCTTCTTCTGTTTGGTACTGGTTCTCAGGAATTCTTTACCACTAACCTACATCTCAAGTAATCCTTTTTATTTTAAGTTGCTGAGGCTGGCCTGGAACTTGTGAGCCTCCTGCCTCAGCCTTACAAGATGCTGAGATTACAGGAAGCACCACTACACTCAGCTGGGGCATGTTTTCTATGGAAAAATAGTTTGAATTTTCAGTCATTCACATGGCAATTAACTCAATATATGCTTTGCACAATGAATGAGAATCAAAATAATCTTGCCCATACCTTATACCAAAAAGGAATTTTGTAAGTGGTAGAAAAGGGTTGGCTCTAGTGAAGGGTTAAGTAGAATTTGACTTTTTCATCCAACTCATTGTTTGAATTAAGGATTTTAATTTTTCCCTTAAGCAAAAAAGATTGTTCCCACTTCTTTATTTTGTAATGATATAACTTCTTCTGACGCTTCCAAAATTTCCATTTTTATTTTATTTATTTATTTATTTGCTGTGTTCCCTGGAAGGTTCACTAGATCATCTGCTGACCTGCCTGATACAGATAAATACTTATAATATTTACACAATGTGTAAGCCTCACGTGGCATTTTCATTATAAAAATCCACTTTTCTTATATAATACCTTAACAGAAACAAAGTAAATGCATGTACATAGAAGATCATTAAATTTTTAAAAATATGCCCAGGTAGCCAGGTGTGGAGGCAAATGCCTGTAATCCTAGTGGCTCAGGAGGCTGAGGCAGGAGGATCTGGAGTTCAAAGCCAACCTCAGCAATGGCAAAGCACTAAGTAACTCAGTGAGACCCTGTCTCTAAATAAAATACAAAATAGGGCTGGGGATGTGGCTCAAAGGTTCAGTGCCCCTGAATTCAATCCCCGGTACCAATAAAACAAACAAACAAACAAACAAAAAAACAAAATAAAATATGCCCATGTCATATTTCACTATTAGATCAGACAACTCTTACTTACTTAATTAAAACATTGCTTCAGTACTCTTCTTAACAGAACCATCTAATCAGTCACTTACAACCAACCATTATTTATTATAAAATGTGAGGTTATTTGCTTTTCTTGCCTTAGCCAGATGAATTGATTTTCTAATTGTGGTATGTCAGGCACAGTGAAATACTGGTGGAAAATTATTTTGTAAAGAATTCCCTTCAGTGGCACATAAGCATCCACCTACACTGCCATCAAATCAGGTTAGTCCACAAGTATTTTAGACATGGTTAAATAAGAGATAGAGATTTGGGTGCTACTGAACAGCGCTTTTTATAATGTCATTTGAATATGGATATACTCAGTGACCTAAGTGAGTTTATATTCCACCTCCTCCAGTTTAGATTATTTATAAAATAATTCAGGGCACTTCTTTGTCAGAATAACACATTGCATCTAGAGAAGGCTAAATTGAGTACTCCAGTCTCTGCTTCCTTTTCCTTCTCTCTTGCCCCCAGAATAAGACTATTCATATGGAAAGCAAAATACAAGCACTATTAGAACAGTATCATCTCTTATTTACTCCACAAAACAGAATACAATATGGGTTGCTGTGAAATACAAATGAACTGTAATCCTCATCAGGTTTGAAAATAATGGACTCAGGCTAACATTTCCAGAAGAAATATGAAGGCAGTATTCTAAATTTCCTATTCTTTCCCAAATGAGTTTGCACAAAATGTGTCGCTAAGAAGAGTAATGTGCCCATCACATAGTGAAATTTCCCACTTGCAAAATGAAAATGAAAAGTCTGCATTTTAGGATGGCGTATTTAAACACATGCACCATGCTGCTCTTACAGTAGGGAAAAGAAAGCTCCCCCTACTGGAGCATAAAAAAGCCTCATCTCTCTCCTGCACCCCATGGCTCCGTCATATGCAGGAAGGCAGAGAAACATATAGTCTTCCCATTATCTCTCACAGAATCCTGGTTCTCTCATCAAACATTACATTTCCCTCATTTCAGTTAATTAAAGGACAGCTGGACATTTCATTATTGCACTAGTCTCAGCTCTGGCTAGTTGAAATGGGGCATGTATAGGTCTTGGTCCCAAAGATATTTTCACCAGAGACAAATGGTTTTAAAATCCATGGCTCTGATAGAGAAATTTGAATAAGAACTAAAAAAAATCTTTAAAGGGTATATATATATGTGTGTGTGTATTGTTTTCACAATATACAAATATATGCACATATAAGGAGAATAAAATTCAGCATGTAATGATTTTAACTGGGGAAGGTAGGAGATATATGTGTATTTGTTGGAATGAAGAAAGAGTCACATGATTAGTAAGTTGGTATTAATGGCTGAACATTAGTATTTATTGGCAAATCTTTAGATACGTGAAACTCAAAACAGATCTGTTTTACGCTATAAACATAAAAGATACAAGAAGTTTAGAGTCATAGCCAGACTAAAGATAATAATTTTTCATGATAATATATAGAGATGACATGCAAAGGGGTTTATAGAGAAAAGTATTCAAAGGTAAATTTTCTTCAAAAGAATTTCTGTGGTTTCATGTTTGAAGTGTTTGCTGTCTATAGGAAAAAACCCTACAGTTAAACTATTTCTGCCAATTCAAACATGATGCAGTCATGGTTGAGGGGGATATTAAGCATCACCATATATTTTCATTATTTTAGTATTCCTTACATAAGGCATTTCAGGGACACTCCTACTCATCAGTAGAGAGAAAGGAGGTAACTGGAACAAGCTTCGTTCAATTATTTTTCTCCATTTTAATGGCAAGGCTCATAGTGGCAATTCTCTTCTCTTTTGAAATGAAACCTGGGGATTGTGCCTCCTTGGGGATCAGCAAATACATCAGGCCCTCACTTTATTTTCCCACTGGATAGAGCAAATGACCTGCTTCCAAAGCAGCTTTAGACTCTTTGGATAATAAAGAAAGTCTCTGAGCTTTAGGCATTGGAGGTATTGTTAGCTAAGATTCCAACTTCTTAGAAATGTAAGGCATTGGATTCACATTATTTTGTAAACCATGATTGTTAGATTTTGACCAGATGATTCCAGACACCTAAGGGTGTGTGAGGGTGAGTGAGTGTGTGTGTGTGTGTGTGTGTGTGTGTCTGTGTGTGTGTGTTTGTATGTGTGTGTGTGCATGTGGCTGGAGAGATAGTCATTCATAAATGATATTTTTCCCATTTTCTCTTCTTCAAGAGGTTTGAGTACAACTATTTTCAGATACAAGTGCCACATAGTTAGAAGCCATCCTTGATTAGAACTGTCACTGTTCATGCACATTTTAAAGAAAATAGTATAGTCACTAACTAAAAGAACCTAGATATTTTTTTCTCATCTCAATGCTGATTTTATTAGACATAAAATGTATGAGGTAACTTTTTTTAAGAAATGGATAAAATATGATTTTGATTTGTAATGGAAGGAGGAAATAGATAAAGATTTGTCACTCAATTCCAACAGCTAGACCTGGGTTACCTCTCATAAAGAAAGTGCACCTCCAAACCCACTATACTAGGTATGTTGGAACCCATAAAATTTCCAATTACTGCTTCAGAATTTATTGTGCACATATGGAAAATAATACTTGTAAAACAGAAAGGGGTTTGTGCCTTGTGCTGTCAATACTGTGAAGGATGGGGTGATTATAAAGCAAATTAACAATACTTTTAAATGTGCATTCACTTATCTTTCCAATTAAATCCTTGTTAAACAACTGCACAGACAGTAATGGCGCTTCTGCAAAGCACTGATCAAGACAGTTTTATTGTAATTTTTACTCTGTAACAATTAATCAAGTAGGCATTTTCTTTATTATTAAATTATTTAGTTAATAAATATTCTCAATTGGCTAACATATTTGTAGTTTACATGTTATTTTTGATTTTCCTACAGTGGAACTTATTTGGGAATACTTCCATTTTCTAGCAGAGGGACCATTAAGGCATGTGATTTTATAAATTTCTTTTCTCTAGAAGAATAACTGTGAACAAGAGAAGTCCTTGAAACTTTAAGCCATTTAAAAATCTTATTTCAACCATTTTATTTTGTAAGGGATGCAAACACATTGCTTTTAGCAGATAAGAAATGTGAAGTTTTGCTTTAAGGCATCTTTCTGTTGGAGTAAGCATTAAAATTAGCATTTAAAAAGTTCATTAATACCAGTTACAGACTTTTGAGTCATGAAGCTGCATTGTAGTTAGCACTTCCTTTTCTTATTCCTGGGAAATAAAAAATGCCTTAATATTCTTTCTTCCATAAAAATTCGAGGTGTTATAAATGCAGAAGCAGATATAAAGATATCTATAATTATTTTTCTATTTTTGAATTTCCATTTTTATAATTTGAAGATTTGAATTTATCTACCAGATATACTTCACCATTTTAAAAGTATTTTCAATGATACTGTGGCCTTTTGCATTTTGGTTGTATTTGGTACCTTGTTAAATTTTTAATTAGAAGGGATTCTTAGGTTACTGGATTAGAGAGAGGATGGTGCTGTCAAAAATTACATTTAGATTTAGAATTCAAGAGGGCTATATTAATTCAGAAGTAAGAATGAACAAACACATGAGAGATACAATATTTTTGAGGAGTCTGAAACAGAAAATTCCAGGCAAGGCTGACTTTATAGTTTTGAAATATTATAATTTAAAGAGTTAACATTATTTTCTTTATGTACAAACTGAATAGTTCATGTACAAACTGAAAACCTCACTATTGTTCTGATTCCAATGAGGTCCCTGACCATATGCTTCCCAGGAGTCACAGAGCCTGACCTACCAAATGATTATCAACTTGCAAAGTTGGAGCACACTCTGAGGAGGTGGGGATGCTAATGTGTAGCCAGCAGGTGAAGGAAAAGGAAGGGTGAGAGAATGGAAAAGATGGCTGGGCACGTGCGGCTAAAGTGTAGAGAAGGACAGAAGTGGAAAATGGAGTATTTTAGCAATCAGAAATAAGAGGACCTAGCAGGCACAAGGGTATTGAAAACCTACAGTAAGAATGGCACATGATGGACATAATTCAGAATCCTCAGGTGACTGAAGCACAGCTCACCCTCCAACATCTAACAGAGTGGAAAGGGAGAGAGATGGTATGGTAAATTAACTAAAATTGGTACTAAATCATAGGTACAAAATGCTATGGGAGCAGAGTGGAGAAGCTAATTCCTCTTGAGACTTGTGTCAAGGGACGCATTTATCAGAAAGCAAAACCAACAGTAGTGTGCCTCTTTCTCAGAAGGACAGATCTACTGTACTGTTGGTACCTATCTAATCACAATACATTCTCTGGCCCAAAAGGCTGATGGGACATTGGTGGGATGTTTTCAAAACTCTGAGCACAGGAATGTAAGTGAGCCCATTGTGACCGCCAAAACATAAAATGAATAGGTTAAGAAGACACGGGAACAGGACACTCAGAAAGAAGGTATCGATGAGGCCACACAAAAGCAATCTGGAGAAGTAAAAATGATAAGAAGATGGTGATGCTTCATTGTCACCAATCCCTCTGCTATTTTAGAGAAGAAGGGAACAGAACAGGGGAGGCCTTCAGTTCCTGGTATTTTCTCACTACTTTACACTGAGTAAGTCACCAGTGTTCTTAGCCAGCAGACTGGAATGTATATGGAGTTGGAGGCTCCATGTGCCTGGGAATATTGCTTGTTCCTTTCATTGTTGTGTTTTTAGTATCCCACCTAATGCCTGGCACCTCATAAGAGCTCTTTAAATATGTGTCAAATGAATGATGTAAAATAAAAATCTTATTTTATTGAGCTCACCTCTTAGCTCCATATAAATCCTGCTGTTCTGGGATCCCCAGAGAAGAGGGAAGCTAAAAAGGTTACCGGCCACTCCTTCTCCAGTGGGCAAGCATAAAAAAGAAAGGGGTTTGGTGTCTTTGTCACTCCAAGGCATTCAAACCTTAATTTGATTCTTCAGCCCTGACATTTGCAAACTTTGGATACATATATCTTCAGGGTGTTCATGAGGACCTGAAAAAATTCCTTCCTGTCCCTGAAACTGTTACCTTCTTTACAGAAAGAGCTTTAAGAAGATGAGAATACTTTTTCTTTTTGCAGCACACTTTGTAGGGAAATGTTACAAAAGTATGTGGGGCACCTTGGAAGAGAGGTGCTATATAAATATATGTGAGTCATTAAAGCTGTAATTACTAGCAACAGGGATTTCCTGTGTGAAAACAAAAACAAAAGAGATACTTTCAAAATTCAGGGCACTGGAGTTAACAAGACCAGCATAGTTTCATTGCTATTTATCCAAATCTAGTTTTCTTCCTAACAAGTCATTCCCAGCATTTTGAAGGGGTAAAATGGCAATTCTGGTTACACCATTATTTCTGATAATATCTGATGTATTTAATTGCTAATGATGTTCTGGGTTGAGGAAAAGTAAGTTAACTCCCCTGAAGCTTTGTTTTATTGAGACAGGGAATGGGGTTATGGGATTCTTCACTGTTTGTTTCTGTCCCATGATTCTTACATCCAGACTAACATCAAATGCTAATTTACAGCCCTCTGAGAGAAAACAGAATATAAAATATGGCATGTGATTTCTTTGCTGAAATATACAAGAAATGGAACCTAATACAATGTACCAATGAGATCATTTAACAGAGTTGGTTTGTATTAGAAACTCATCATTCTCTCATTTTATTTTTTTTAGGAACACATTTTTTTTTTCAGTGCATATGGAATATCAGGCACTTTGCTATGTTGGAGATACACAAATGAATCAACTTTTCTATCATCAATGTACTTATAGGGAGTTAGGGATTCTTAATTAAAAGGGCATTTTAAAATGGAATTTTCTCTTATAAAAGGCTCCCCCAGGCTGGACACCAGGAAAACACAACATTATAATGAGAATAAGTGGTTATTGATTCTTTGATGTTAAAGAAAAGAAAAACCTCACTCTGACCTCTCTTTCATGATAAAGTAAATCCCACAATCAGGCTATATAAATATATTGTTTTTTTTTCAGTAAGTTTTAAATGGATTTGTGTTCTGGCTTCTTAATGTATTAACTCTGTGGCCTTTGAAAAGTTACTTAATCTTTCTGAAGTATGGTCTTCTCCTGTGAAGAATGTGGATGACAAATTTTATCTACCTAGGAAACTTATGAGGTCAGAAATACCTCTAACTTTGAGGCAACGTCCAATAAAATAGATTCTCAACTGAACATTAGTTATCATCAGCCTTGGTACAGCATTTTTCAATGTTATTTACTCTTAAGTTTTGTTAGCAAATTATTAGGTAAAACATCTTTCCTTTTCATTTATTCCAGAATCTACACATTGTAAAATGATTGCAGCTGGGCACAGTGGTGCATGCCTGTAATCCCAGAGGCTCTGGAGGCTGAGGTAGGAGGACTGCAAGTTCAAAGCAAGCCTCAGTGACTTAGCAAGACCCTACCTCAACTTAAAAAAATAAAATAACATAAAAAGGATCTGGGGATGTGGCTCAGTAGTTAAATGCCCCTGGATTCAATCCTGATACCAAAAACAAACAAACAAAAAAATGATTGCAGTGATGTACAGAATTTTAATCATAAGAATAACATACCTGTTCTATCCATGGTATTTTTTTTTACATTAATGACTGAGCTTATAGGACTTAGTGAACAATGTCACATTAGAAACCAAGAGAAAGCTTCCCCTCACAAGAAAACTGGTTAATAAAAAATGGATCTATGGTCTATTTCTGATTTGCTTCACCTTCATCTTAGTCTTGGTAAGTCATGTGTCCAGTGGAGAGCCCGAACAGAGCTAGCAAGATGCTATGGAGGAGATTCCCAAACCTTGCTGTGCACCTGACTCCACTGCAGAGTTTCTCTTTTAAAGCATATATTTAGAGCTCCAATTTGGGACTTCTTACTTGGGAGCTTCTATGAGTGAGCATCAAAATATTTATTTTTGAAAAGCTCCACCACTTGATTGCTGTGGCAGACAGACTCAGATGTCCTTCAATTATCCCCACTTCTTCATGTTTATTCTTTGTATAATCCCCTTCCTCCGAGTGTGGGTGGAATTTTCACTTGCTTCTAACCAACAGAAAGTAGCAAAGGTGATGGGACCTGACCTTCATGATTCTATTACATAAGATTATAACTTCTGTCTTGCTTCTAATCTTGCTTTCCCTTGCTGCTTTGATGAAGCAAGTTGCCATGATATGAGATGGTCTGTAAGGCCTCTGGAAAAGAGCTACTAATAGACAAAAGCCTTCAGTCCAATAATCCAGAAGGAATCAATTCTTCTAGCAACCATGTGAACCTGTCCCCAAGTGACCCCCAGACAAGGATCCATTTACTGGCTGACACCTGGATTGGAAACTTTCAGAGGATTCAGTTGAGCTGTGCCCAGACTGCTGACCCACAGGAACTGTGAGATAATAAATTTTTATTTCGATAAACAGTTAAATTGGCAGTGGTATTGTGAGACAGCAGCAGACAAGCAATACAATTCTAATATTCAGTCAGGGTCAAGAACCAGTGCTACAAAGTGAAGTTAAAGCAGAAGTAAGCTTGGTATGCATTCCTACCTAGCTTTTAATAACTGCTCATTAATTTTGAAGGTGATGATGATGGTTTGGTATAATAATGATGATAATGATGATGGAATTTCATAAATATTCTAAGGGATTTTCTTGGGGATTGGCAGTTACATAACTGTGATCTAATTTCTAGAGGCAATGGCCAAATCTACATGGAAAAGCCACAACTGAAATAGGACTTAAACTTTCAGTAGAATACACTCTTCTTCCCCAACAAAAACTTATCTACCAAAGGAAATTATTGTTTTGTTTTGTGCCCAGGAATCTAGAAGCCCTATGAATTTGGTTAGCAATGAGATCAATCTCTTGGTAGAAAGAAGCCTCCAATATTTTAATATATGGTCTCTCTTTTTAGAAAAACAATAATCTTACCATCAAAGAAAATTCAATCATGTAGAAGGCAAAAAACATTTGATGGTTAATATTTGGTATTTTTACTACTAGAAAACTAAGTAATATGGATCCTATATCTTTTAACCTCTTGTTATCTTAATTAAATACTAATTATCCCTATATTGATTGAATTTTTATAGTCCGCACATTCTTAATAATATTCCCATTTTGGAAATCAAGAATCTGAAGTTCAAAATGGTTAAAATAGATTCTATTAGACTCACAAATAGCTCAGAATTAAAATAAGGAGAAAGATCCTCTGATTCTTATCTGATGTTCTTTCCCCACTAAATGGTCTCTGACTTTAATTGTTTCATCATGGTGTTAGGTCAGTTTCTTATGGCTTGCCTTGTAAGGAATAATAATATATGATCCATAAGAAATGTGTGATATAATTTTTTTTAAATGAGTATCCAGAATTTGTGTTCATTAGAAATAAAAGGATTCATAAACTTGCTATTGGAATATACCACATAATGTACAAACTAGAAAGTATATAAATGTGTGGAATATGAAAATCTTATTGTTTTGACCTCAGTGTTCAGGATTATTTTCTATTGCTCATACATTTTCTTAAGCAGCTAGAAAGCAATACCAGTGTTACCAACAATACTCTGAGCTCTCTGACTCAATGTAGCTGAAAAATGAGGTCTAAGAAAGTTTCCAAAGCCCTGAATGATGTTAGTGTCTGGCCTTTTCATGATCAAGTGATCTCTTTAGCTTTAATGGGAAAAATAAATCATTGTTAAACGATAATCTTGTCATATGGAAGCCAAAAAGGTGCAATACCAATGATCTGACTTACCAAAAACCGCCCTGCAGAATGGGATAAAGCAAATAACAGTTTGTTTTGCTGTTGCTGTGTTTGGTGGTAAGGGTGAAGTAGGCTTAAGGAAATACTCGTTTTAAAAATAATAAGGGGGCAATATAAACTGATGTAATAGAAAAATGAATGGGCTTGGTACAGGGCTATTTTATAAGAACAGAACTAGAAGTTTTGAAATCCTTTCCCAAAGCCTTTTCTATTTCATCCAATTGCTTATTTCATGATGAAACTGCCAATTGTTCACATTCTTTCTCACTTTCCTTTTCTTTTATTCAATTTTGATGCTGCAAATAATATGAAAAGCACAGGGATAGCTACTAGAGTTAATGCTTTGCTTTGCTTTAAGGTACCAATCTCTACAAAAGTAGCTTAAATACGGTTGGTAACAAAAATTATTTTTCTATTAGTTTCTTTTCAATGGAGTTTATTCTTAGCAGGTTAAAAAAATAAGCAAATCTATCCCTTAGAGATGAGATCTAATTTGTATTATTATGTCAATAAAATATAGGTGGACAAAAATAGGCAAAATATAAGACTGTAAATTAATTAAAACATACTCCCTTCCATTTAAAGCAACAAATGCACATGCATGAGTGTACACACACACACACACACACACACACACACACACACATGATTCTTGAGTATGTAGATGTATGGTATTTACACATTTTGTTCCTCCTGCTGTGGAAAAATGAAAAGTACCCCTAAGAGTCTCTCTCTAAGTTTTGTTTCTATCTATGGAAAACAGGTCTAAAATACTGGTGAAAAGTAATTTCCTCCAGCTCAGGCAAACAGTGACAGGGAATATTTGTTATTGTGTGCTAAAAAACATCAGTCTGGAAAATTCCCAGTCCATCCTTCCTGCAGTGCTTCATAGCTCTCCCTTTGGCTCATAGGCTTGGGAAGCTTCATAGCTGGTATTTTCCAAAAAGGTTGCCAATCTCTCTTGTCTCTTTTTTAAAAGAGGAAAGAGGAAGTTTAAGTAATACCAAAGAGAATCTGAACTGAATTTCGAGTTTGGGCAATAAGCCTAGATAGCAGCTGAAATCAAGTTCTGATATGGGGAAGAGGGGAATTCAGTCTGGTGGGATTTCCAAGACCTACTGTCAAAAGTTTTCAACACAGTTATGCAGCATCCTCTGTTCTGAAGTCTGTCCTTTGCAGAAGTACCATGCTAGAAAACCATCAGGAGGTCACAGATCATTCTGAAGAATCAACGTAATGACACGGGCTGATGACAGGTTGACATCTAAGGTCATGGACCATTTTTCTTTGGGGGATGCTTGCATAGAGCAGAAGAGTTACATCAGCAAAATGTCACTGAAAGCTGTCACCAAATTCAACAAACAAGGCAGAGGACTACTCGCTAATGCACCGTCATCCCACTAAACTGAGAATACTCGATGTCATTCGTCAAGGCTAGAACTGAGTATTGGTTCTTTGTCTTAATGTAGATACACAAAGCCCTATAGGGAATGGCAGTGCCAGGCTTCTCCATAACTATAATATTTTGTATTTTCCCAGCTATCTCTCTTCTTGAACAATTTTAACCAAATTCTAATGGTAGTACTTTTCACTTACCAATATCAATAAGCAGGATGGAAATGGAAAGTCACAAACCAACATGTGTAGCATGAAAAGACTGCTGTCTGCTTTTAAAAAAGTGTAATAAAAAAATAATGATTGAGAAGAGAAGAGTCACAGCAGTGGTAAGCAGCCCAGGACCTGAGTCAGAGATCCAAGATCCAGTCCTAGCTCTCTTGCTTATATTTTGTATGAACTTAGAACACTGTTTAACACCTGAGCCTCAGTTTCTCCATTTAAAAAAAGAGAATAACTATATATTTCACTGAAGACACTATTAAAGTATACATGTAAAGTACTCAGTACAGTGCCTGATACATAAAACATTATGAAAATGCTAGCTTCTTTTATAATAATAATTATTATCATCACTAGTTATAATTAGGAAATGCTTCTCAAAAGTGATATATTTGGACTTAACTTGTATATCATCTGATCTGGAAGTATAATTAAGGGTATCTAATCCCTTCTGATTTCATGAGTCAAACAGAAAACCAAAACAAATTGAATCACTCAACTGGTGTATTTAGAATTGCTGATGATTATAGCATTCAAGAAAGTTAGTGAAACACGCAAATTGCAATTCAACTGTTCTTGAAAATCTTCAAAGTCAGTTTTCATTTGTCTAGTCTAACAGTGGGTAGGGCTTATTCATTAAAAAAAATGTATATTTAAAAAACATGTATAAAAGCCTCCTTGAAAGGAACATTGAGTAAGGTGAACATAGAGGAGACAAGAAGGTATTGCTACAAGGAGGGTATTTCAATATCATTTGTGTTCCATCTTAGACAACAAGAATGTGTTCATCCCATTTGCACAGTGCTTTATGCTTTTCATGGAGTTATCACTGTATTGCCTTTTTATTTCATCTTTCTATCCCCAACACACACACACACACACACACACACACACACACACACACACACGGCATGTACATGGCAGCCTCTGTTCCTAGCACTGGTTCTCTTCTAAGTCCGTCTACTATTAAAGACTTCATGTGGGTGGAAGGGCAGGTATGGTGTTAGTCACAAGGTTTATGAAACCTTTCCAGAAGATTCATTTAAAGGATAATCTGATTAGCAAATTTTGAAAGGGGCTGGTATGCACATTTCATTTATCATTTAGTTCAAAAAACTCCACAGCACAACTTGGACAAAGTCACTGGTATCAAAGGTCCTGATGTAGCATAATTTGTGTTGAATGTGTTGATTTTGACAGTGCTATAAACCAGGGAGACAGTTTACTGACAATTCTCTGCTACCAGATACCAACTCAGGCCTCTGTCCAGCTTTACATTGTCAACTTTCATGGAAACATGAGCAGTTACATAGCCTCAGAGGACGCTGAAGTTTGGACTGCAAAAGACGAGATGGACAGATTTCATATTTTCATTGCAGATTTTTTTTTTTGCCTTTTCAAACTGCTGAGAATAGTTTTTTTTTAAGGCAGGAAATGCAACTAGTGTTTGTTTCTAGCAGGGCTTCTGTTTTGAGATTTCTTCTTTGTAGAAGAAATGTGTTGCCCAGCTGTCTAGAATCCCAATCAGGATATGGTTTCAGCATGAAATATATTATAAGAATGATTTTAGCTGGTTATAAACAGGAACAAAAATGAAGCTGGGGCTATTTTATCTCAATTTTACCCACAGAAGTGGCACTCTCATTCTGTCCAATGGGACCAATCTGAATAAATAAGGTAAAGTTTAGTTCTGTGTTTTTTTCCCAGGAAGGAAAGAAATTCAAAAGATAAACATTCAATAGCAGAGTTGTTGAACTTCTCAGTTATAGAGATTCTGAGAAATAAGAATCATGGGGCAGCTTTCCTAACGTACTACAATCCAAACTGGGTGGTTCAACCCAAGTAGAATTAATGGAGAGTTTAATGTTTGGCATTTTTAATGCTTCTACCTACTACACTTGTACATTGTTCAACAAATACTAATTAAGAAATCCCTTTTGGGAGGCCCTGAGATTTAATGCTAGTAATGGGGAAAATATAAGTACGATTCAAGTCTTAACCTTTTATGAAGATTTGTAGAAAAGATGGACATTTCAACCAGTATCCTATCATTTTTTTTTTTTATTCTGGGATTTTAAAAAAAATATTTCTGGAATATAAACACTAAGTAGATTTCATTATATTCTCTCCCCCCAAAATGGCATAAGATCTGTGGCATTAATCTTATATTAGATGGAATTTTAGATGCTGGATATAAATACACTACTGTAAATTCAACCATCCAGTGTAATGGGAACCCAGAGATGAATCCCAGGCTTGAGAATTCTGGATGGAAAATGCTTACAGTCTGGATCTTGAAGAATAAGAATTCTACTAGGCAGGAAGCCTGTGTATGTGGATGAGAAAGAATAGGTGGCAGAATACTGAAAGCAAAGGGAAGAAAGCATGCAAAGGCATTATGAAATATAATGGTTGCAAATTTGGGAGTCGAGCTGAGGAGTGTAGTGTGAAATGGATAAAGATATTGTTCGGGGGCAGGGTGCCTACTTAGCATGTACTAGCCCTGGGATTGATCCCTGGCACCACCACCACCACCAAAATAAGTAAATAAATAAATAAATAAAAGTACCACAAAGGCTTTTGAGGATCAGGGGATCCTCTGATGCTGGCTAGTTGGAAGTTGGGTGCAAAGCCAGATTATGAGGAATTTCTAAATTTTTCTGAAGAATCCACTGACTATTTTTAAGTGCAAGAAAAACTAATATGAACTGGTCATGTTACTAAGGAAATATAATATATATTATTTAATTGTATGTTAACAAAGATCCTCAAGGCACTTGCATCCCCACTGTTTTCACTGTAAGGAACAGAGGCACAAAGGAGTTAAATAACATGGCAAGGGCATAAGAAAATTCTGAGTTCTATTTTATTTATCTGATTATAAAACATATGAGCTTTTCTAACACCACTTTAAGATGTCTTGGGCTTCTTATTTTTCATTTCCTATTTTTCAATTTTTTCATTAATATTTTTAAAAAGTATTTTGGGGTTTGCAGAAAAATTGGGTAGAAAGAACAGAAAGTTACCATATACACTCTCAATTTTACATCAGCTTCCCCCAATGTTATCATCTTACATTCGTGGGGTCACTGTTACAACTGATGAGCAAATAGTGATGTATTATTATTAATTATGTCCATAGTTAATATTAAGGTTAACTCTTTGTGTTGTATGTTACATGGTTCTTGACAAACGTAAGGTGATATATTTCCACAACTCTAGTGTCATACAGAGTAGTGGAATTGAACCCAGGGTCTCCTGTATGCTAGGAAATTGCTCAAACAATTAGCTACATCCTCAGCCCTGCTTTCAAGTGTTAACAGTAATGAATAAGGTTGCTATATATATTTGTGTGTAGGTTTTTATGTGAATATTAGTTTTCAACTCATTTGGTAAATATCTGAGACAAATTGTTGGATCATATGATAAGAATGTATTTACTACCCAACTATGTTCCAAAGTGACTGCACCATTTTGCATTTCCATCAGAAATGAATGAGATTTTCTGTTGCTCTCCATCTTAGTCAGCATTTGGTAGTGCTTCAGATCATAGGTGTTCTAATAGGTGTGTAGGGGTATCTTGTTATTTTAATTTGTAACCCTTTGACAACATACATATTTCCTAATTTTTCATCTTTGTCCTTATTGATTAAATATTTTTCTAACATGATTTTCACTCTTGAATTTTCTTCATTCATTCATTCTTCTATTCATTATATATATTATGTGTCTATTAGAAGCTGTTAATTTGGGAGGAGATGTTTTCATTTTGGTTAAGATTCAGAGTATAAATACAAATTTGAGCAATTATTTGGTGTTTACTATTTTTATATGCCAGTATAGTAGAACATTTAGATATGTTGCATTCATTCTAGAGTCTTTCCTATTCCCATACTTTCTCCCTTCCCTTCATTCCCCTTTGTCTAGTTCAATGAAGTTCTAATGAGCTCCTCCCTTGTTGTGGGTGAGCATCTACATATCAGAGAGAACATTCTGCCTTTGGTTTTTGGGGGACTAGCTTATTTCAGTTAGCATGATAGTCTCCAGTTCCATTCATTTTCTGGCAAATGCCATAATTTTATTCTTCTTTATGACTGAGTAATATTCCATTGTGTATATATACCAAATTTTCTTTATCCCATTTTTCTTTTTTTGATTATTCTTTTCCCAACTTTTATTTTGCCCTTTTCCACTTGGTATCTATTCCACATTAACTATTAATTTGTCTTTCTCTCTTTTCTATTTATCTACAAGTCAATGGTTATCTTTTACCTCTATGGTGATAATTTAATAATTTCTTCAACTTTCCCTTTCTCCCTCCAAAGGTTTTATCATTATCTCTTCATAGTGCCCACAGTGCAGAGTCTGAAGATTTGTTAGAGATTACTGAGGAAAGGTCCAAATTAAAAATATCCTTTACCTTGGTTGACGATAAACCTTAACTTCTGGATTGTTGCCAGATTGCCACTAACTCGATATATTCCATCAGCATCTAGACCTGAAAATAAAAGGTTATGTTTTATATTAGCTTACATAAGAACCAAGATGATATGAAAAAGTAAATTTGAGAAGGAAGAGAGCAGTAAATCACCATCAAATCTCTCTTCCTCACAGATAAAACAAATTCCTGTGTCCTAGCCTAAGCAATCTTCAATATTTTAATACCAATAAACTAATCATAAAATTAAGTGACAGTTAATCATCAAAACTTTTGACTCTAATTGAGCCATAAAAGAGCTATAGATAACAAGGGATGACATAGCACATTTGCACATTTAAGATTTATTTAGAATAAAAATATAGGAATTAAACCAGAGGAATGAGAACCTCCAAGTATATGTATATTGTCTTCTGCTTTTGAACAGGTAAAATAAGTCCAGGTTTTTGTGAGGTTTTTTTTTTCCCTGTTTTCTTCTTGTCTTCCTAACTTCTTATCTTTTTCTTTTCTTCCTGCTCTCCCTCCTTTGTTTGTTTGTTCTTTCTTCATTCCAGTCCATTCTCTTTCTCTGGTACTGGGATTGAACCCAGTGCTTGCACATGCAAAGCAAGTGCTCTACAACTGAGCTATACTCCTAGCCACCAGTCCATTCTCTTTTCCTTGTCACTATAGCATGACACACATTTATTGGTCTGATTATTTCAACTATAGAATAAAAATCATATTCAAATGTAAAATTTTACCATTTCAATGTGAGGTGTTCCCCAAAAGCTCATGTGTGAGCCAATGCAAGAAGACCTAGAGGCAAAATTATTGGGTTAGGAGTGAATTATTTAGCAGGTTAATCCCCTAACAGGATTGACTAAATGGTAACTGAAGGTGGGAGGGGTGTGGCTGGGGGTGTGTGGCTTTAGGCTATATATTTTGAATCTGGCAAGTAGAGTCTCTCTTTGCTTACTGATCACCAGGTGAGAGTCTTCTCTCCACCAAACTCTTCTGCCATGATTTTCTGGCTTCTGTAGGCCCCTGAGGAATAGACTTGACTGTCTATGGACTGAGACATCTAAAACTGTAAGTCCCTAAATAAACATTTTCTCCTCTACAGTTGTTCTGGTTGGGTCTTTTAGTCACAGCAACAAAAAAGCTGACTAAAACATATAATTAGTTGAATAACTTATACTATACAATAGTAATGTGTTGTTACATTAAGGAGGAACCAATAAATAAAACCCTTGCCAAAATGGTGATATTAATTTCCAATTATTATTAGAATTGGTCATCAAAATGAATTATCCTGGAAGTGGATATGGATATTTAACAACTTGTTTTAGACACACATATTTATAGCATCTAGTTATTTTCATGATCTAGTTATCAGGAAGACTAAGAAACAGGAAAATTTTAAGAGAAATTCTTATTTGACACTATTATTGCCTGTAAGAAATGCTGATAATATAACTCTAATGTCAGGAGTGTATATTCTTAGATGTCTCTAGACTCTTAAGAGGCCCTGATGAGATTCCCAGCCCATATAGGGGTCATTATCACACTTCCTGGGGAGGTGGCATAGCACCATGATTAATTATTGTAATTCACAGTAGTAAGCATTATATAAATTTGGAGAACTTACTGTCATTTAAGTAAATGTGCTCCCTTCAGATCTTTTCCTCTTAATTTTTCTGAACATATAGCCAATGAGGAAAATATTTTGGAACTATTTAAAATCAACTTCATTGGACTTGTATAGTGTATAGAGAAAAGTTCATGATGCTGGAATTGGGGCCTTAGGGAATAGTTTTGGATCCACATGTAGTCAAACATCATTCAAAACCAAGAAAGGTGAACAATGTCCACTTACATGTCACCACAATCAGGTAAACAACTAAAGTTTGATGAAATGCAAATTTCCCTAATTTTTTCCTATAGGTAATCAATTGTTTTGAAGGAATTTAGAGAAGAATGATATTTTAGAAAATAGAGACATCAACGGAGAGTATGGGTCTCTGTACTCTACATGAGTAATCCTTATATATGCAAGAAAAAAGAAACAGTTAAATTAGTTCTATTTAAGATAATGATTACAGATGAAAAGTCAATTAATATCTCTTACAATAAAGTGAAAAATTTGAATGCTTCTTTTTAAATTAATTTGCATTTTGGTAATTAGCTAAGCCATTATGTGAGGTCACTGATAAGTAAAATTATTTGAATTCTCATAATATTTTGTTGCAAATCAGTATCTTACTTAAACCCAATTTCAATTCATATATCCCTTTATATAAGGTATAAAATAAAGAGCATTTGTAATTTAAAGCTAGGACTCATGCAATAGTACTTTAAATGCTATTAAAATTCAAGTAATTTAGAGTTGTAAACTAAATTTTCAGTATCCAAATTTTCAGTATCCAAAACCTGTATTTTTCTCTTACACAAATTTTAAATTACAAAATAAGAAGTACTCTCCTTAATCTTTAGTCAATTTCAGGAGAGTTTTTTTTTTCTTTTCAATAATCAAAAACATTTGAAAGAGTAGTGTGGATTGGATACATTACATATGAGCACTTGGAAAACACTATGCTGTTCAAAGAAAGCAACATCATCCTAAATTAATAACTGAGTTTTCTTCTGGGATAGGAAAAGGGAGCACTGGTGATGGAGACAAGGAGGGTCATTCCAACCTGTGCCACCACTGTGGATATAGAGCTGAGTCACAGAGAAACTGCTTTGTGGCTTAAGATAGAAACCAGAAAGTAAGAGGAGTAAAGTAAAACATATTAGATGCAATATGAATCTAACTTGACACAACTTCCAAGCCCTTCAGATTCAGAGATATCAACACTATCCATCTTGTGAATGATAATCATCTCTGACATTAGTGGCTCCTGCTTTGAATAGCTCAAGCTCCCTTTATCATGCTTTTTAAATTACATAAATAGAGTGAAAATGACAAAGTAGATATTAAAAAAGAGGGTATTACATTTTGCAAAATAATCTGGAACTTATCAGTGAATTTAAGCAATTATAAATTATATAGGTTCAGTCTTGACGTTGATTACCTTTTCCCTGAGTGTCTGACAAAATGGCAAACCCAAAGTCCTGGGAATGTTATCCAAATTACAATTCTTCACGTGTCGTCCTCTTTTTATTCCAAGAACTTTGAAAGTTATGCCAAACCAAACCAATGTATATTGGTGGATTTGGACATCCTTTTCATGACCACATTATCCTTGCTGAACTAGAAACTACTTATTTTGGAAATATAATTAGACTTTGAACGATTTCTAAATGAGCAATGTCTTCAAGGTACCGACATTGTGCTTTGGTGAAGTTTGGAGACAAATTACTTTGAGAGTTACCTCTTTCAAGAAAATAACATGACTGTGAATGTTGACAGAAATTTTGCCTATTATGCTAAAAATACTCTGGGACACAAAAAATCTAAGTTATTTTACATTTTTTCCCAGACTGTCATTAGCAGCATTAATGAAACATTCTCTGAAGAAATCCACATTCACCGAAATAGCATTTATCTGTTCATCATCAGCTGACTTTCTTATGTTTCAAAATAGTGTTTACCATTGGCAGAAATCACGGGGTGTTGCTGTAGGGGATTTTAAAAAGTCTTTCTCTCATTTTTCTTTTGAAGAAGCTTAGACAGGATAGACACACAATTAGGAGTTATTAAACCAAATGGTGGTTGAAGCTCAGTGGAAAGAATGCAGCTGTCATAAGTAATTCCCACCATAAATCTTAGACACTTTCCAAAAAGAAATCTTAGAGACCAACACTGTGTGCAGAGTTGACTGGCTTATCTACCAATGGAGGGGTAGTTTTTTTGACAATGCAAATGAGCATGATAAAAATAGTTGCACACCTTGGATTAGGCAGCATTCTTGGTAGTTTGAATTAATGGACACACCATGGAGATGTGGAGTTTGAGTCTGGTTGAAGCCTAATTGTATTTACTGATTCATGACAAAGTGCATCTGAAACTCTTGAGTCTGCAAATGTGGGCTGGGAATTTTGCACAAACTGTCCCTTTCCTGAAATTTATGGTGATTCCTAATTCCTAGGAGGCCAGAGCTACCACAAGAGGAGTCATTCTCGCAATACTTTGGACGTCTGGATTTTTCCCCTGGCAAGGTCCACTGAGACTGCCCTGTATCTGCTGCACATTTCTTTCTCTTTTCTTCCAAAATCCTGCTTGAGTTCAGAGCTGAATATCAGGAGTAACTTTTGTGCCATTCAGACCTATTCCTTCTCTAAATAGAAGTGTTTCCAACCACTTATTTCTGATTAATCAGTTCATACACTTCAAATTCAATTGAAAGTACAAGATAGAATTTATGACTCTACATTTCATTGCATACAATGGCTGCAATTTAGGCTGTATCTTTGTGTCAGCTTTATTTAGTAATTGCTAATTTTTGGTGAGATTCCCATCCTTCAACAGCCATACCATTTCTTGAAAATGATTACCATAGGAAAGAATTGTCATAATACTGTTCATCAAACAAGAATGCTTTTATTCTATAGAATACCTGTGTAACTTTATAACAATCGTTGAAAGTAAATATTTTTTTTTATCATAGGGACAATATTTTTCCATGCTACATAGAAGAATAACCAATGATAATGAACTACTTGCCCCAACCTGCTTTTCCCAAAACAGTTATTGGTAACAGTTCTGTTTGCACTTTCTTTGTTGTTGTTCATTTTTGATAATGTGTCATATTTCTGTATATTAATTTATTCACTTTGAATGGTATTTATTGACCTATCAGTAAAGATAAAGAGCTTGTTGCATTCATAATTTTTACCACTTATTTATGTACTTTCTTTGTTTTCATTAATAGTTACATCTGTCTATTTCCATTTCAATATATCAAATTACCTTGGTGCTGTAAGAAAGAAATTAATACATTTATTTTTCCTCTTTCTCCTCTACCACTTCCTATGTTATTATTATTTATAATCTATAATTATGTTATCATTTTACATATTCTCAACATTTATATTTTATTTGTACTTTATAAATGTTTTGTGGCTTATCTATGTGTTTATTTTAGTCATTATTTTTTAAAAGGATTGTAAGTGGGTTCAACATTAAAATTTTGTTTCCTAAAGATCTCCCAAAAGTTAAAATCTAATATATCCTCTTCTTCCTTTCTTGGCTTCTTCATTTCCTCAAATTAAGTACTATCTGATAAAATATAAATGTTCTATACTACATTTACTGTCCAAACCAGTCATCAGTGTACACATATGATGCTACTGAGCACATGAAATGTGGTTAAAGCCACAGAGTAACAGAATTTTATTTAGGTTGCATAATGGAACCACATGTGACAAGGAAATGCCATATTTGACAGTACAGGTCTAGGTAAGAGTCAACTGGAAATATTTTCTTATATTCCACTTATTCCACTGTCATTTGTTCTTGGACTTATTTATTTTTAATTTTTTTTTTAGTTGTTTATGGCAGTGCCAAGAATCGAACCTAGTGCTTCACACATGCTAGGCAAGCACTCTAACACTGAACCACACCCTGAGCTTGGATTTATTTTTTAAGATTTTTTTTTTTGTTCATAAAAGTAAACTATTGGTAATCTTCCTTATTTCTCCTATCTTAATGACTGTTTTCCTTTCCTTTTTAATTGACTGTTGATTCAAATACTTATTTGGGTCTCAAAATCTTTTACTTTCCTAACTTTGAAATATAAATGTTCCATCATTTTATAGCACCCCTGCTGTTAAATCTGATGTCAAATTGACTCTAGATGCTTTTCAGGTAAATTGCTTTATCTCTCAGGGATTAAAAAAGTTATCTTTAAAATTGTAGCAGGGCTGGAGATGTGGCTCAGCGGTAGCGCGCTCGCCTGGCATGCGTGCGGCCCGGGTTCGATCCTCAGCACCACATACCAACAAAGATGTTGTGTCCGCCGAGAACTAAAAAAAAAATAAATATTAAAAAAAATTCTCTCTCTCTCTCTCTCTCTCTCCTCTCTCACTCTCTCTTTAAAAAAAAAAATAAAAAAAAAATTGTAGCAGTAGAAGGTTATTCAGAAATGTTCTACATGTGGGCTGGGGCTGGGGCTTAGTGGTAGAGTGCCTGCCTTGCACATGTGAGGCACTGGGTTCGATCCTCAGCACCACATAAAAATAAATAAATAAAGACATTGTGTCCATCTATAACCAAAAAAAATATATATATTAAAAAAATGTTCTACCTGTGGGTCATTTTAATCAGAAAGCAATTTCTTATATTGCTTGACATATGTTTCCATCTATTGCATCTCTTCTCTATGGTTAGAATTTCTTTAGGATGGGTACTGATTAAACACCAGTTATCCTTATGATTGAAAGATAAAATTAATTAGAATAAACAGCAGTCATACATACCATTTTACAGATAAAGCATACTTAATCTGTAAATCTGAAATCCTCCAAAATTTGAAACTGTTTTTGAGTGCCAATGTGACACCACCAGTGTAAAATTCCACAACGTGAAACTTTATTTTTATAAAATTGTTTAAAGTATTGGATGAAATTACCTTCAGGTTGTATGCACAGGTATGTATAAGACATAACTGCATTTGATATTTAGAGTTGGGTCCCTTCCCTCAAGATATTTCATTATGCATATGCAAATATTCCAAAATCCCCCCCCCAAAAAAAAAATCTGAGATCTGAAACATTTCTGGTCCCAAAAATTTTAAGTAAGGATACTCAACCTGTATTTGTACCAAACTTTTTTCTCCAATGGCTTCATCTTAAATGAGAAGGCTGAGTAAGGGCTTCTTGTAGGATGAATAAATGGTGATTATGTAACAGGCTAGCAGTCTACCTACCAAGTAAGTAGAACTTCACTCTGGGTATGCAGTACTATAACTACTGTGCTCCTGGATAAAGCTCTCTAACTGTTGTAGAGGACCTTGCTCTTAGATATCTGTCACTTTGCCTTTTCTCTCATAGAACATGTCTGTAAGCTCATGTGTCTACTGCAGGTACTTCGCAGAGTGGAAAAAAAAAAAGTCAGAGATCCAGATCTTCCAATAGTTAGATCCCATTATTTAGTGAATTACTTTTACTTAACTGACTTCTTGCCAACTTCTGCTTTTTATTTGTTGACTCCAAGTTTGGATATTCCCTAGAACATCCCTGAAAAGAATTGTGCCTAATTATGGTGTCTGGGAATGGTGTTCTTCTGCTTTTATTTCTCTAGCTGTTTGATCCCATCTGCTCTTTGTCTTCCTGGAATTTCTACCATTTCTGGTCTGGTCTGTTGATAGCACATTTTCTCCTTTCAGCATCCTGTTCTTTATTTCTTTTCTTTTATTGGGGGAGTGTGTGGGGTGCTTCTAGGGACTGAACCCAAGACCTTCTGAATACTAAACAAGCACTCTACCATTGAGTTGCATCCTTAGTTCCTAAATATCTTTTTTATTGTTTCATTGAAATTTTTTCTGAGAAAAGAAAATCAGATATGTTTTCTCAGTTTGCCAATTTGAATAGTAGGCCAACATCATCATCGTTTTACAAGGTATATCCTTAATGTTGAAAACAAAGTTTAATTAGATTGTTGACATGCTGCTGTAAAAGAATTTTTATTGGTGCATGGGATATAAATGATAAGGATGAAGTTATAAATATTTAAAATACTCATTATGTGACTTTAACATTGGGAGACTATGCTAATATATGGTTTAATTTCAGTGTACTCATATCCTTTTATTTTTATCATTCTTATACTTTACTGTGTTTATGTAAATCCTACTGTCATTTATACTTTTAAAAATTTATCCTTTACTACTAAAATTGTTTTTTTATCTTATATTTCATGAACGCTTTCAATTGTCATTTCTTTCTTTTCTTTTTAAAATTTTTCAAATTTTTAATTTGTTATACAAGACAGCAGAATGCATTACAATTCATATTACACATATAGAGCAGAATTTTTCATAATTCTGGTTGTACACAAAGTAGAGTCACCCTATTCATGTCTTCATACTTGTACTTAAGGTAATGCTATCCATCTCATTCCACTGTATTTCCTACCTCGTGCCCCCTCCCTCCCCTTTGTCCTATCTAGAGTTCATCTAATCCTCCAATACAAACCCCCTCCCCCCGCCAAGAATACAAACAACAATATTTGTTGGGGGAAAAAGGCACACTCTTTCTCCTTCCTTCCTTCCTTCCTTCCTCCCTTCCTCCCCCTCCTCCTCTTCCTCCTCCTCATTCCCCTTCTCCTCCTCTTCCTCCTCTTCCTCATCCCCCTTCTCCTCCTCTTCCTCCTCTTCCTCATCCCCCTTCTCCTCCTCTTTCTCCTCTTCCTCACCCCCTTCTTCTCTTCCTCCTCCTCATCCCCCTCCTTCCCCTCCTCCTCCTCTTTATCCTCCTTCTCCCCCCTCCTCCTCCTATTTTTTTTGGGGGGGGGGTATTTTGTCCTATCTTTCTTATGTCTCTGTTATAAGTCCCTATTTCTTACAAACAATTACTGCAAAACCTTTTTCTTCTTTGAATGTCATAACAAAATATTTACCTTCAATTTTTCCTTCACTACTTTTGTTTGATTTGTATAAGGTCATTATATAAGTTTTCACTGGTTCATTTTTATTATTCATTTCTGAAGAAATGAGTTTTTCATCTATTATTTAAAAGGCAATTTATATGGAAAAGAAGAATTTTTGTCTCTTAAGATATGGAACAGATAAATATTTCTTGCTAAATTTCAAAAATAAAAGGGTGAAAAGAGGTTATTAAGAAAAGTAAACCTTTTCTTTTTTATTTTGTGGGAAAATGGCTTAGAATCTATGACACTGATAAATGAACCATTATTTTATATTTTTCATATAGTCACTGTCCTGGGTGAATCCCAGGTTTAAATTATAATATAATTTTAAAGTGAAAGCACATACAATACAAGCAACAGTATGTGGGACTAATGAAGAAAATGGTGTCAAGCTTAGACTTTCTTGAATCAGAAAGAAAACTCTTCAACAACATTTTATCCAGCACTGAGTAATGAGGATCACCATCAGATGATTTCTTCTACCTTCTATCTCACTATCAGTTCAATCTGTTAGTATTAGGAAAAAAATAATTAAATATCTTAACCCAAAATACATATTTATTTATTATTATTTATCACATTATTGTTCTGCCCAATATTGACCTCTTAATCAACCTTATCCTATTTGGACACCTGGGAAGACAGGGTACTCATACTGCTCCAAACTTAAAATGGGTAGAATAAAATGACATGATAGCCTGAATGTTAGAAGTGTTACTCATTTTTGTTTTCTTGTTGATTCTGCACTGTACCACTTAAACCTCAAAAAAGGTCTTTGAAATGGTATTTGGGAAAGTGAGAGTTAGCAGGGTTGTCTATTTTAGAGATACAGGGTTGGGAAAAATCTTGGAAAATCATTTATTGCATTACTTGTCTAGTTTCTCATCTCACTAGTTATTTTTAAGTGGAATATAGGACATTCTTAAGTAAAAAATGAATATTATAATTTTTACCCAGAAAATAAAAGCCATCCATACTCAATGGATACATAAAAGGTAAGTCACTGCCATTCCATGCAACAGGAATTCCCCCCCTCATATTTATATGTCATTCTTGCCACAGCATCTCATTACTTTTCTCATAATTGAAGATACTTATCCACTTTTCTATACTGTTGAGGTCCAGAAATGTGGACAGAAATATATGAAAGGTTCTGTTGCATGTTTCTATTTGCTGTTATTCCTTTTATGACTCAGGAATGTTTTTTTTTTCATGTCAACTTCATACGTTTCATTCAATTCATGTTCCATTTAGACTTACTATTTGGCCAAGAAAGATATCTTTTAATATCTTTCCTTTTAATTTATAGATTACTAACTGTAGTTGAATCAGGGAAAATGTCCCAATGTAGCTAATGGTATTTAGATTGAAGCCATTTGTATGTCCTGCTTAACATCTGAGTAAAGTGAAATCATAAGTAAAGGATGGTATCCCATGTGTAGACACTCATTTCTTATATATTGGTTCTTACATTTCTGTCTAAGCAAAGAATTTGGGACCTACAAGAGAGTAGACATAAATATGATTTAAGAATTATGTAAATCTTAGGATCATTCTGGAAATAGCTAAAGATTAGAAAGATTTCAGAGGGGCTCTGAGTTTGATTATAAAATCTCAGTAGGAAAGAACTAGCATCTGTGGTTGGATAAGACCAAAGATGACCAATGATTTCTGGAAAATGGGAAAAAAGGGTACCTATAGTTTTTGACAAATTATCTTATTATTTTCCCTACCTTTTGTAAAAATCTTGGCTGATGACTTTGCTTATCATTTAGCAAAAGCCTGTTGTCTTGTAGAGCTTTATGTAGCTAGGAGATACTGGACTTTGAGGATGCATTTCCATCATATCATTCTTTTTGTTTCTTTTATGTTTGAGTTTTACTGGTATGCTGTGCTGTAATCATGCTAACGTAAATATCATTCCTTTAAAATTGTAACTTCCCTAGTGTGTTTCATTAAAATAAATAAAAATAACAAGAACAAAGAGCCTAATTTATTCTGGCAATTTGCAAGCAAATATGCCAGCCTAACCTGAGGTCTACATAGCAGTAGGGTAGCCACAGCAGGTTCAAGGAGAGTAACCAGCTTTGCAAGATACCATTTCTATGAAGAGCTGGGAGTCTAGGGAGGAGTATTCTGAACTTCATGCACATGCATATTTTTTCTTTGTAAAATTCTAGCAATAGACAACTTCATAAGTTAAAGACATGAAATAAAGGGCTCACTAACACAAACAAGAAGAAAACACTGAAAAATGGCTTCTTTTGTGAAGAAGTCATAAGACTTATATAAAGTCTAGCTTTTGATCCATCATACTTGAAGTAGGTATTGATTTAAAATTCATATATTTGCTGTCATTCTTTTCAATCCCTCTACCCCTATTTTCCCTTACATCTAAACAAAGTGACCTCATTGTTTTCCATTGGACATTTTTTTTTTTTAAACATTGGCTGGGATGATTGAGATTCAGGAATGTGGGAAAATGGATTCCCAAACCACGTCCCTCCCCTTTCATTCTGAACTGTAATTTTTGGCTTGGCTTGAATCACAGTCATCACATTTCAGCCCGAATCTCTCTGTAAAGTGATCTTTCTTAAACATTTCTCTCACTCATCAAGGGATCAGAAACAAAGCCATTCTAGCCTTTCAGCAAAACACTTACAAGCAGCTTTTATGGAGAAGTTGCAAGAGCTAAATTTCCTCTAAAAGTGTTTGAAAAGTGAACATTTTCAGTGCCTTGCTGTCCTTTTTGTGAATCTTGTCATCTGTATGCCATGAGCTCCAGCAGCTATTTTAATCTGTTTTTGTTTGCAATCCATTTGGTGTCCACCCAAGGAAATGCAGGTGATTCTAATTAACTTACTGCTGAAGATGTAGGAAAAATATCTCAATTGTGTTGAACAGAATTATACACTTAAAACCTTTCTTCTATTATTTATAACACATTATTAATGAAAATGATTATATGAATATATTTACCACCTAATTCATTGCTGTTCTTTTTTTTTTTTTAAATCAATGAGGCTTATGGCACAAGAAAAAGCCACACACATACACAAGTACACAGACACAATACAGACCCCAGCAATGCTTGCCAAGTTTTATTTAACAAGAGTAGCAACTTAAAAATAACATTATTTTTACTTTGTGCAACATAGTTTAATATCTGAAATAACCCTGTTCCAATAAAAACCTATTGAAATACTCTCAGGCCTAACTCTGCCCTGAAGGTAAAAGTGATTAATTGAAAGATTTTGGCAGATCTCCGCTCACCACCAGGGCAGTTTAATTTAGAACACATTCAACCATTTCTCAGTGTCTCTGTATTGGTAGAGCATAACTTTTGATCTTCTTCGGGGAGGTGCTTCTAATTCAGACGCTTTGGCTAACCACTTCCTGGAGGGTTTTGATGGCTATCTCTGCTAAGCTTTCAGGTGAGAGAGAACTTACTAGCACTGATGCCTAAAGTGGGTTAGTATAGTAAATCCTAGGCACAAAGGTGACATATTTCTAGAAGACTATTTCAGCATACCAAGCACCTGCAAACTCTTATTAGATCATAGACCAGAGTGTTCTGTTCAACATTTTATACTCTCCCAAACTTCTGAGAAATCCCTAGTGTCATTAGTCTCATTTCTAGTCAAAGGTAAAGAAGCACCTAATCATGACAGTGGAGACAGCTAAAGCATATGAAGTTCCTATTTTCAGAAAATATGAATAGGATTATTACTTTCTTTTAGAGAATACAGGAGAGACTACCCTGAGGGTGTTAGTATTTCTGCTATACCGAAAGATGGGTCTGGGGCACATTTATTCCTGTTTGTAAATGGAACTATGTTAAATTTTGATTCAATGGAAGGACAGATAAATTCTAATATATACTAGATGGAAACTCCTTGAGTTGGTGAACTCTATCCATGTAATTTGACAATGTAATTTGACAAACATGAATTTCAATCAAAAATTTTTCCATGTAATTTGACAAATATTGATTAAGCTCTTATTATGTAGCAATAGAATGCTAGGCATTGGAGATATATAACAATAAACACAATGTGCACAAGCCCCAATTGCATACACACACACACACACACACATATATACACACACACACACACATATATATATATATATATATATATATATATATATATATATATATACATACACATATGGATGTATAGGTACATAATATTTATATGTATGTATATTTATATTTAAATATAAGTACAATACATATGTAATTATGTCACATGCATACATATATATGATATGCATAGAAATATTAAAAGTGATTATCCTGGGGTTTTAAAAAGTATTTTATGTATTTTACAATATATGTGTATGTGTTTATATATAATGCACATACATATATAAACACATATATTATTCTTATGAACAAACAATAACAATGGTATTTGTTTTATTTCTAAGATATTACTCCATGAATTATATTTCTCTGTTTTGAGATAAGCTTGTGGGTTTTTATTCCCATAGACCCACTTGAAAAATATTTGAAAAGTATCATTAATCTATTCAATGTCCTTTAATGTATATATTTTTTAAATTTTAATTGATTTTTTAAAAATAAATGACAGCAGAATGCATTACAATTCTTATTACAGATATACAACACAATATTTTATATCTCTGGTTGTATATAAAGTATGTTCACACCAATTCGTGTCTTCATACATGTACTTTGGATAATGCTGTTCATCACATTCTACCATCCTTGCTAACCCCCTGCCCCCTCCCTTCCCCTCTCACCCCGCTGTCCTATCTAGAGTTTGCCTATTCCTCCCATGCTCCCTCTCCTCAATGTCTATTTTGTATCCCTAAATTAACTAAAATATGCTTTGAGAACCAAGAGATAAGGTTCAGAATCTTCATAGTATACATAGTAGACATTTCCAAATGTAAGTATTTTATGACCTATATCATTATTTGGCTCATTAGGCTCAGATTTGCAGATATAAGTATAAGGTTTCTGGAATAGAGCTGGAAAGACATGATCATTTTCCCACTCAGAAGCTCTGACTCTCCCTGGACAATAGTTTCTATTGACATTCATGATTTTATGACTCACACAAAAAGAAATCTACAGATAAAAGCCAAGAGGTAGCATGAATACTGGCTTTCTTAATTTCTGCTATCAAACTGTAACTAGAAAGATTAGGCAAAGCTTTCTGTTAGTGGTCAAGGAGAGCCCTATCTTTAGCTTCTTTCCTGATTATGTGAGGGCTGTTAACCATCTAGCAAGAAATTGCATACACTCTGGTTAATCAAAACACTACTTATTGATTTTTAAAAAAGCATTCCAATACCAATTGTTTCCTTATTTAAACTCATCTAGCCATAGTGTAATATAAATCAGATTTCCTGCTTCTGGATGGTTTTGTCACACATGTCTATGTTGAAAGTCTTATTGGAATATGTTGGTGTGAGATATATATATATATATATATATATATATATATATATATATATATATCTCCACATACATACACAAACACACACATATTTGGTATCAATCATTTCTTTCTGATGTGTTGTCATTGAAATATGATACATTAAATTAAGATGTTTTACATAGGTTGATGCTCCTCTTTATAGTATCCATGCAGTGTCTCTTAACATATATGATTTTCTAAATGCTGAGAAATAAGTAACAAACACACCTGTATGAAAATTAAATAAGGAATATCTTAAATCTCCTAATTTTCTCCCTGTGCTAGTACCATTTGTGTTTTTGTTTCTGTTTTGTTTTGTTTTTGGTACTGAGGAGTGAATTCAGGGGCACTTAACCACTTAGCTACATCCCTATCCTTTTTTTTTTTTTTGTATTTTATTTAGAGTCAGGGTCTCACTAAGTTGTTGAGGCTGGCACTGAACTCACAATCCTCCTGCATCAGCCTCCCAAGCAGCTAGGATTATAGGTGTGTGTCACCACACTCAGCCACCATTTTGAGTTTTGATAGTAATATTAGAAAATCTATAATCAGTCACTATAGCTGACCCTGAAGTACTGTAGAAGATAGAAGTGAAAGTCCATCAATTTACAAATCTGGATTTTATGCCATTAGTCACCAATGTAAGTCTTAAGTTTAATCACAGAAGATATATATATCTTGTCTTTAGAAGTTTGGGGAAGATAATTTTGTCTTAAAATATTTGTTTCACACAGGTTTGCTTATGCCTAAAATTCTGCAGTTAGAATTGTATCCCCCTGTCTTGAAATCCTATGAAGGCATTTCACATCAAATAATAATTCATACTTCAGTGTGGGTTATCTACTAAATCCTCTACGGAGAGCACACTTTATCTAAAAGAAAGGTGAATATAGTAAGAGTTAATGTATAGTATATGAGAGAGAAATAATGGAGAATAAAGGGTCAAGGACAGTAAAATTAGCACAAGAACACAGAGAGAAGTATGGTATACCATATCAGCTTTAACCTAATTGAAAAGAGTGGTTGACATTACCCAAAGACTCCCTGCCTGGATTATTTGCTATTTTCAGATATACCAAGTTATAGGGAAAAGAAATATTACTACTGTACTTATAGATTTGGAAGAAAGGAGACACATTTTTCACATTTGACTAAGTACAATTAATTTTTAAACATGATTTATTCTTACCATCATAATATTTTCCCCATCATATGAAAATTGTAAAAAGTAATCTATCTTCAGGGATGACTTGTATAATGTTTTTTCTTCCAGGTGAAGAAAATCTTTCAGATTTTTACATCCATATAGGTCTTTTTTTCTACAGATTGAAATGTACTCCCTTGGCATCATGAGATCTTTGACATTAATTCCTTTCTCCTCTCTAGTGGTGACTGCAGAGAACATAGCCTTGGTGCTTCTTCCACTGTGTAATTCTCCTGTGACTTCACCATATGAGGAGGTGTTTGTGTATAGATCCCCAACTTCATCCAGCACCTCCATTCTCTCCAGTGACCTTAAGTTCCCCCAAGTAACTAAGCCTAAGATTCACTGGCCTCAGCTAGAGACTCACAGCCCTAAACATTGACAAACTTGTGAACTCCTAGATTTCTAACCTACTGTTAAGTTTTCAAACAAATCTTGATAAAGGTTATCATACATAGAAACAAATGCTTTTCTACTAATTCATTGGCCAGGATGATAAGAGAAAATATTGACTTTACTTCACCCAAGATAAGAGCAAATACTACAAGCAAAACTCCTTGAAAGGAGAAGGATACCAAGCCTGGGAACACAACATGATTTTAAAAGTGTCAGTATGACTCTCTTTCCCTTTTTTGCCTTACCAGACGAAACAATAAAATTCTTTCTGATGCTTGAAAATAATGTAATAGGAGACAAAGCCATTTATTGCTAAATTATTGATACCCTATAAAGCAGCTGTGCTCAAGGTAATACTCAGAGGAGTGATAAGGATGTCTGAACTTCAAGCTGAAGTATAAATGCTATTCCTGAGGCAGGTTTGCCCAAAGGAGGGTATTAGAGGTCAGATGGAGGTTCAAGGTGACATCATGGAGTGATGTAGTCATCCCACAAAGAAAAAGAAGGAGAAAGACAGATGCATTGTTTTTGTTCAGATTACTCCTTGGAACTGAAATGCTATTACCTGCTGACATTAGTTATGAAATCCTGTTCTAATAATGAAACTAATAATTTATTATTTAACAAGTGAAAAGTGTCCCCCCTGAACATCCTGTCAAACAGGATAATGATGGTAATGATCCAGGACTTTGGGTATAAGGACCTGTTTTCATCCTAGACAAAAAATGACTTTTGAACGCTTTCCAAAATTAAATGGTTGTTCATAAACTTGTATTTCTGTGCAATCTCCAGTAATTTTAGTTAAACAGGAATACCATGACTGTTTCTTTTCTTGCTTTTTTGGGCGTCCATAATGGAATATATGAGAATTCATTTAATATATGGAATTTGAAGAATTGTTTTAAAATATTTCTCCTTTATGAAAAGCATTGCTGGTTTGTCCTTGGGATTTAGATGCAACATCTTTTGCACATTTAAAGTTAACTTTTTTAAGTCTGTAAAGACATAGGAAAATATGGTCAAACTCAATTTTACTGATCTGTGATCCTGTTTCAGAGTCCCTGGTTATTATTATTTTTCCTGGTTATTACTATTTGAACATGGCACTCCATTTCAGTTGGCTCCTTAGAAATCTACAGTCTGTCTATAAAGCAACAATCAGTCAGGAAGCACTGATTTCCAGCATTAATACAGTTTCTATCCTTATAAATTTCCTACTTATGTACCATTTTCCATTAGTTTATCTAGGAAGACAAATTGTTTTATTTGTTCCCATCCATAAAAAGCTTGGGGAAAGAAGCCTTTTCAGTGGGAAAAGAATTTGAGTGGAAAACATGGACACACATATATCAGACCAAGGATTAAAAGATGAACATTATACGTGAGGAAACATTATAAGAAGATTTCACTATATTAGTTTTTCCAAGTCAGCGTTCCAAGTCAGTCTTGGATTATATGTGAAAAGTAAGAACTTTTTACAGTAACAGGTGCTGGCAGGAAACCCCCATTAAAGCTTATGGAAGTTATGCCTGTAAAGTCTTGGCATCTGAGAAAATTCTCTCATAAGAATGCATTATGCATCAGACTTTTCTCACTAGAAAAACAATGTGAGTCTGTGACTACTTAACAATATTCCCAGTCACTATGTTGTTAACACTATCCCTCTGTGATGACATCTTTGCTGACCCTGGGTTGTATATGAAGTATACATCAGCCTTCATTTCAACACTGTGAATGTGTACTGTCTTCTGTAGAGACAATAGAGATTTTGGTCTACCATCTGTCTGCCCCAGTCAAAGCATAAATTGAAAGTGATTTTTCCAGTAGGGGGTCAATGGATTTACATTAATCCATCCACATTCCAAAGATTGACTCTTTATAGGAAAGATTAAAGACATTTACACGATTTTTTTGGATTTAGGATTATTGGGTAGTAATTAATGTAAGTTCAGCTAGCACATTTTTATGGAAAGCACTGGAATTATGTCTAGCACATAGTGTGAGCTTAATAAATGTTATCTTTGTTTTCTTTACATAAATTGTCCCATGTGTGTATGTCCACATTTTCAAAGTCTAACTGTATAATTCTTTGAACCTGTAAGAATAGGTTACCTTAAAGTTAATAGGTAAGGCCTCTTTCTCTGCTAGTTTAATTCTCCAGTCTACTAATTCTATACATTAAAATACTCTTTTACTAGCCTTGATGGGACATGTTGGTAATCCTAGCCATTTGGGAGGAAGAGACAAAAAGATCACAAGTTTGAGACCAGCCTGAGAAATTCAGAGAGACGCTATCTCAAAATAAAATTTTAGAAAGGGGTGGGTATGTAACTCAGTATTAGTGTTTACCTAGCATGGTTGAGGTCTTGGGTTTAAACCCCAATACTGAAAAATAAACCTTTTATGAAATTTGCCTGTTGTACATAACTGAAAAAAATTTAAATCCTGACTTTATCTTATAAAATATTTATGAGAAATTTGACTGAAATCCAAGGGTTAATTTGAATTTAAAACACTTATCAAGTTAAGGGCTGAGATGAAAATTTAGATCACAAGTGAATGCTAGAAAAATCACACCAAAAATGATTGAGAACCAGTATATATCCAAATGTATGTATCTGTATCTAGGTTTGTAGTGATACTGTGGATTAAACATTATTAAATATTACCATCTTACATTTTATTACACAAAACTACATTTGTATTTATGATTTTAGGTATGCTTTTCACATATCCTTGAATATATCTTAGTAGAAGTCCTCAGTTAGGATAATAAAACCACCTCTAGAACAGAGAACACACACATACATATGCGTGCACATGCACACCAACATCAACCCAGGCAAGATGCCAAATGCAGTTTCTGTGAGGTAGGTTTGCTTTAGGGCAATAGCAAACTAGCTCACCACCCCACTGCACTGTCCAGTCCTCACCACATGGTTCTTTGCTATATCCTTAACTTCCCCTCCTACAGTGAAGGAACATTTCTTTAGACTGCTTTACTGCCAATGCATTTTTACTTTGTATGATGAAATGAAGTAAGAGACTGCTTTCATTAGAGAGGTACACAGAGCATTAATTAAATTTGCCGATGATACTAAATTGGGAAGAACTGTGGACATCTGTGAAGACAAAAGAACCGTACGAATGGACTTAAAGAGTTTAGAAATACGAGCAGGAAATAATAAAATGAGATTCAGCCTTAAATAATGCAAGCTAATACATTTGGGAAAAGATAATCAGAAACATGGCTATGCAGTGGATGGTGGAAGCCTGGAAAGTGGCAATGGCGAAAGAGACCTAGGGGGTGATAATGGGAAAAATTATACATAAACTTACAGAGAAGTAGGCACTATGACTAGAGGGTTTTATATATATAAAAGCATAATTTGTTTGAACCAGAAAGATGATAGTGCTATTCTTTAGACACTGGTATATCTTAAAAGCATCAAATTTGGCTTTACTTAGTTGAATCCCTAAGGTATATGAAACAATTTAACACTATTTGCTGAGAGACTGTTTTCTCCCTATTAAGGATGAGGAAAGTATATTTTGTCTGAAACCTGTATTGAATATCAGAGTCATTGCTATAATTCTGACCTATCCTATTATAGACTATAGTGTAGACTGTGGTATGTCATATACATACAGATATATATATCATTCCACACTGCTAAAAAGATAACAACAACGGCACCTCTCACTTTTACTTTTAAGGTGATTTCCCTACTTTCTCAATAATATGGCTTCACATTATTTTTAAAAAGGCATTTAATCACTATGTCTTGTAGCAGGTCAACACATCTTCAGTCCACAGGATTTGATTCTCTAAGGATAATAAACACCGAGGGTTGATGAACAGAAGTCCTGTATAATAAACATCTTTTCTTCTATTTAATCACCAGTCATGAGCTGAGCCCCTTCCCATGTGCTAGGTATGGTAAGCACACCACTGTGAGGACAAACACAATTCTTCCATTCAAGGAACACATTCTAGACTGGAAATATAATGACACCAGAAATTACAGTGCTGGAAAATAGGGCTGTGTTAGGGAAAGGAAAGCTGTCACTGGAACACTGTGAAAAGAGACCCTTCTAATGTCCAAGCAAGCATGAAGGTGATGTAAGACATAAATAAGAGAATTTTGCTTGGAGAAGGTCCTTCTGTGCTATATGTAAGAGTATTAATGTGAATTTGGCAAGTGGACTATTGAAGAGAGGGTTTTTAGGGAGAGGAAACAGCACATGGAAAGAATAAAGGCCTTTGAAAAACTTCATGTGCTGGGTATTCCTGGAGCATAGAAAGAATTTATGAGGATATGAAACTGGACAGTAGACAGATATGCTGATCTTTTCAATAGGGATGATCAGTGTGGAACTTTGTTTACCCTGATGAAGAAGAGCCATTGGAGGGTTCGGAGAAGGAATAATACAATCCTATTTGTATTTAGGAAGGATTAGATTATTTTAATTGCATTTAAGGAAAGTATCCAGAGCTGAAATGAGAACATAGGCAATGTCCTCATTAGGAGATCTATCTCAAGAGGAATTATGGAGGCCAAATCAAGGCCAAGAAGATGAAAGAAAGAACCACATTCAGAAGATAGAAGAGATCATGAACTTGGTGAACAATGCAATGTGTGACAAGAAAGAAATGAATGTCCAACATGTTTCTTTTTAGAGCACTGGAAAAGGGGGATGTGATGGAATTGACTGAGGTAAGAAATAGAGGAAGAACATGATAGAAAGTGATAACTTCAGATTGAAAAAGTAAAGTTTGAGGTGACAGAAGAAAAGTCCACAAAAGTTGTTCCTAGACCATAGGTTTGAGTGGCAAAAAACAGCCTGAAGAGTTATTCACATATGGAAATGTTGCAGTTTATCAGTGATGGAGCGACTCATTGAAACTTTAGGTATGATTGTAGCCACCCTGAGAAAATCAGTACATGAAGTATCAGAGCTAAAAATTAAATCCAGAAAAAAAATCATGCTTCATATGTAGTCAAACTCTATGCCAGACACAGGACTCCAATATTAGGCTTTGCAATTTCAAACACATGACCAAATGCCTACCCCCAAGACAAAAGGTCCTGAGCTTATTCCAGTGGTGACAATACTGTCTGTGAGGTGTTCCTCTGCTCTGTTGGGAAACCAAGGAGGTAAGTTATCTCCAATCACCAAAAATGCAGAATATAACAAGAACATCATTTAAAAACAAAGATAATGGTCTAATTTATAGAGTTTTGGATAGCATCAGCAGAGTTAACTTTTCTGTGCAGTAAATCTGGAAAAAGTAAAATCAATGTTCATGTCAGAATTTAGGGTATTGATATCCTGTCTTCATTATCTCCAAATTGATAAGTCTGTATTGATCATATTTTTCTTCCTTCAAATTCTTTGACAGATTCTTTCAATTCAAAAAATTATCATAAAAATAAAAATTTCCTGAACAACACATGGAAAACACAATGAATCAAGAAGGTGAGATAATCACAGAGAAGTCAACTAATAAAAAGCACTATCATTGTATTCCAACTCTGAATTAGAAAAAAAAAAAAAAAACATGGGGCTCAACATTCTGTGTGTGGTTATGGGAACCTAGCCTATCCCTGACCATTCTCAGGCATGTCAATTTTAAGTCATAGTTACCATTCAATTACTTGATTAAAACCAGCAGGCTATTGGTGTTGAAACAATGCCTAATGGGATATGACTTTCTCTGATGAAAATGAGTAGAAAATGGATATTTTAGTAGCTGCTTAAATGGAATATCCAAAAATTGATGAAAATAAAATCTTTAAGGAAACCTAACTTCAATTGTTTAGCATAGCTGCATATTGATGGAAAGAATGGCACCTTATTGAACAATATAATACACTCTTACCACAAGTGGACTTGCTTAAATGTTTAAAAAACAGATTTATAAACCACATTATTCTCTGCCTATCATGCAGTTTTCTTCATTCAACAACTCTTGGCCATCAATCTTTTCATAGTTTCCACCATGTGCAGGTGTAGCAATGGGATGCCACTTTCCAATGGGGATTCAAGCAATGTCGAGTACAATTTATCCATTTATTCACTATTTATTGAGGACCCATCTTTGTTAGGCACACTGTGAGAAGATAGCCTGCATGTAAATGAGTGCATATAGTGTATTAAATGAAGTATTTTACATACTTTTCTTGTGAAGTTATGTCTTCACCCTAAAACTTGGGGATTCTTTTATTCTTTCTTAAAAAGAGTGTTCTTTTATATATTGGATCTATAACCTCAAGAACACTTTCAGCATTATCATCTCAGATATATTTTAGTCTTGCATAGTGAGTTTGTCTTCTTAAAGTGTTTTGCCCTTGATTTTTTTTCTGTTTGATTGTTGTTTGTTTGTTTATTTGTCCTGAACTGAAAATAGAAAGTGGCTTTAAAAGTATAAAATTAGGCAAAAGGATAAAACTAGGAAAGAAAAGATTATTTTTAACCCAAGAAAAACATTTCTGACTCCATAGCCTGTTTTACACTAAGATAACCTCCTAAAGAATTCTGAGGAATCTTTAAGACATGGATCTTTAAAGGAGGTAGGTAAATTATTACAAAATATCCTGTAAGGAAGATACAGCATATTTAATTATACAAACCAATGCAACCACTTCATCTGGAATCTGTACTTTTTTAATTCTATGTGAAGATCACTGATAAATGCTTAAGTTGGACACACTTTCTTTGGAAGTATGAAAACTCCTTGAAAAAGGCCATCTTTTTCAAGAAATATTAAAAGGCAATATTATTTAATAGGAAACCAAAAACGTGTGATATTATTGTTCATTTATAGCTCCCTAAGTTAATGTAATACTTCTTAGTTATAGCTTTTTTAAGCTTCAGGAAAATGCCTACATAAATATAATGCATAGATTATTGTTCCACCAATAAACAAAAAATTGTTTCACAGAACACTGGTGTGGAATTTTTTGTTTTTGTGGTATCAGGGATTGAATTTAGGGTCTTACACATGCACAGCAAGTGCTCTACCACTGAGCTATATCTCCTACCCTGTTATAGAAGTTTTTATAATTTATTTCTTTTTAATCAATTGGTTCACATGCAATAAGAATAACCAATTTTATTGAAAAACTACAAATCAATTTTTGAATCCTAGGGCAATAAATTTCTGAAGATCTCTGACTGCCTTATTGTTCTTTTTTCTTTTTGCTCCTACTTTTTGAAAACCTGAAAGCTTTCCAAACACATGTACTTTTTTTTTTTTCTTCTTTTTTAGTTTTGTAAACATTTGCTTCCAGGCTAAAATATCTTGCCAACTTTCAGCCAAGATTATTTTTATGGTTGAACTATTAACTTCTGAATATAGGGCTTTATAATGGAAAAACGCTCAGACCCAGAACTTCTATCAGTAAATGACACCACCATAGGATATTTGAGAGTATTGCATCTTGATATGTTGGGATTTTGCATTGTTTAAATTCTCTGTCCACAAAGAGAGGCTAATTGCCTAGGGTCTCTTGGCTCTGTTTCCTTCCAACTGACTCCAAGGGAAAAGTATGTTAAGATCCTCATCTTTAGGATCACAGTGGGAGAGGGGTGGGGGTGAAGGTTAGAAATTAGGCTCAGGCTTTATCTGGAAAGAGACACTATTTATTCTTATGCCTTCTGGATTCTAGAGTGTGGGAATATCCGCTAACTGATTTGACCAGAGCCAGTCTGCTGTATTTGTCAGATAGCCTTTCTGGTTATTGAACTGCACATTTACTTCTGTGTTAACTTCTGTTATGTTTAGCTGCCGTCTTTGATAATAAGATTGTCATGTATGGCTAGATGTAGATAAACTCAATGAACTGTCATTAATAAATACAGTGAATTAATTAATAACAGTCTGTACACAAAATTTGTGAACATTTGATGTATGTTGTTCATTGCAAGATTTAACTTACATGCATTTCCTTGAGTAAAAGTAAAATTTCTCTGGAACAGAGAAGCAAGTATCAGGTAACTATGGCAAAGATAGCAATTGTTCCAATAGTCTGTCTTCTCTTCATTACAGACCTCACAAGAATGCCCTTTTATCCACATTTGTTTTCTTAATTGCAAAACTCTGCTTTTTCCCCCTCTCTCCACCTTGTCATCTCTGATTTCTTTTGGTTGTCTTTTCCTGGTTTCTCTTTTATACTCATGCTGGCTGTTTCCTGTTTACTCTTTTTTGATTTTGTCTTCCCCTCTGGCCCTGAATGTGGCTTTCTTACAGACACAGAGGCCCCAGCATGACTACCCCAAAGAGCCAATTCCAACTTGGACCCAGCACAACACCACTGTTGTCAGGAAGGTGGCTGTCTCTGTGGCTGCATTAAAACAAAACAAAACAAAACAAAACGCAAAACACCAGAGCACTAAACTGGTCTTAATTTTAACTCAGAAAGAAAAATTAAGTTAATTCGCAGCAAACTCTCATGGAGCCTCTTTGAGGATCATCTCCATTGTAAATGCATGTCAATGCCTAGCTTTAGGCATTAAAAGAAAGCATTAAAAAAAAAAAAAAAAAAAAAAAACCCATGGGTCACTGCCCTCAGAAACATTTTTGTCCGGTCCTCAAATATTCTCTGGGGAAATAGAAAAAGTGCTTATCTTGTACTCTTGATTTTTTTTTTTTTTTGAGCATGCAATTTTTATCAGTTTGTTTTGTTTTTGTTACTTTTTTTTACTCACTGCTTATAAAACTAGCAAGCAGAAGTCTCTCTGGAACAAGATAGAATCATAAAAGTTTTCAAGAATCTCATCAGAAACTAAACAGTACAAATTGCACATTCTTCATGGAAGTATCAGCCTTTAGTGCGTGCCTGGATCCAACTATAATAGATTATCCCAAAGTGGGAAAGAATGAACAGTATAAAATTAGCAGAACTGGGAGCAGAACTTGTCTAGTGAAGGCAATATGATCTGCACTTTAGGGCCTGGATTCTAAGGCAACGTGAAATAGCAATGTAAATTTTATTTTTGTAAGAAAGTCCTTGGTAGGATCTCTAAAGGGAGGCTGACTCACTGAATTGAATACCAGGGAAACTATATGAAAAACTATAAGCTTCATGAGTCTCAATATAATATACTGTAATCTTCCTATTATTTATATAATAAACACATACACATGCATGCCTAACTTAATATGCAAAGGTAATATGTATGCAATAAATATTCACATATTTATGTACATTCCATGTTATGGAGCTTTATGAATCCGTTTGGGATATTCCTGAGAAGAAACCTCACCACTTTTTCTTGCAATATTAACAGACATGTCTAAATAAATATTCACAAGAGTTAAATAGATTTCATTTACAATATCATGGGCTTGTTACTGTAACATGCTTTCAAGCTTCACATTAAAAGCAGAGGAATTACAAAAAAAGAAACAGTTAAGGTATAATAATAATTTTAGCCATTCTTTTTCCAAGTTGCTATAATCTACCCAAAGATAACTAATTGTTCAAAGTAAACATTCCACTCAGACCACAAAAGGAATCCATTACACAAACATATAATTCACAGTCATTTTTAGTGGGTTGTAAACAGTTTGGAATGAGTATAAAATGGGACAAAAATCAAAGTGAGCATTTTGAAATGAAAAAGTGTTTGCTACAAAAGGTCAGTCCCTTTGCTTGGCAAACTATGTAGAAAAGCCTGGGAAAATGCTGATCACACAAGCAATGAGGGAATTTTAAAGCCAACAGCCTCCTTGTTTCTTTAAACAGACATCGGAACCTATAACTGGATCCTGTCAAACAAACGACAGCAAAAAAATAGAACAGCTGCTATGAAGTCAAGTTGAGAGATAAAGTTTTCGAGGCTAAGGACCTTCTCAGAAGTGGACGAAAGGTCTTTCTTAAATCTTTAAGCAAGGTTATGGATCCCAGGGTGGCTTTTAGGCACCAAGTCAAATATGTAACTTTGTGTATCATTCCTGTCATAGCATTTTTGTGTTTCAGAATTGAGACAGAAAAGACAAACTTCTTGTTGATTAGCATCTGCTGAGGCACTCTGCAAAGTAGCTTGTACCTGGAATCATCAAATTTGGAAGACATGGCATCATTTTATTTTTTTAAATTGTGGTAGAAAGCAGAAAACATAAAATTCACTATCTCAACTATTTATATGCACATAGTTCCATAGTGTTAAGTATATTTACATTTCTGTGCAACAGATTTCTGGGTATAATTTTAATATGCTAAGTAGCTTGTGGGTATATTAACCAGAACTGGGAATCTTGAAGGAAGAAGGAGTTGTTAGATCATATTCCAAATGATGTCAATCCTTATTACATTAGCGTAAAAAATATAGTTCTATTCCCTTACAAACAAAAATGTATTGCATGTACAAAAACATGTTTAGCATAGCTTTATACTCCTTCACCAGTTAAGCCCATAACTCTAGAAAGAAGTCTTTAGTAGGCACATGTTTATATTGTTGGGTAGAATGGACAGGTTTGCCACTTAATACATGTCCTTTTTGGTATATCCTACTAAGTTTCTCCTTATATTGCATTGCCACAATATGTAAAACAAACAAACAAGCAAATAAAAAAAACCCAAAAAACTGGCTAATAAGGCAAAATTAAATATGTGTTTATTATTATTTGGGGCCTGCTGAATCATTTTAAGGCACACCAGTTTCCCCTGTCTTTTATTATCACAGTGGTTATTCTGTCTCATAGTGTCTGATCTTTTCTCTCACAACTCTTGACACAGTTTGTGCCAAGATACACTCATAGTCATGTGGGCATCTGTTTAATGTCTAGCTCCCCAATATTCTGAGCTGATAGCATGAAGAATGACCCAGAAGGTCCTTAACAACTACTTGTTGCCTGGGAGCAGCACACAAAGTGTCTGCTTCTTCATTCAATCAATTTCCATTGAGTGCTGACACTGTGTCACATGGCTGTGAAAGCTTATTTCCAAATCCTGGACCTTCATGAAGGGCAGTCAGTCAGTTACACCTTTTCATAAAAAGAATTATGACTTGAGGTCTTACTGCTTATGACTCTAGGATAGCTACACTATACTTTGGTTCAGGTCTCCAAGGCTCTTTTCTCTAATAGATACAGGTGACCCTATTTTAAGTATCAGTTTCTGTGTATATGTGCCATCATCATAAACTTCATGAAACATTCTATGAAGTAGTGAATAGTGGGCTTCTCACTGCTTATATCTACCTACCAGTGTGTGTCAGTGTCTTTCTCTATGAGGTTGATACCCCACAACTTAAAAAATGTTTCAGGGGTTGGGGATGTGGCTCAAGCGGTAGCGCGCTTGCCTGGCATGTGTGCAGCCTGGGTTCAATCCTCAGCACCACATACAAAACAAAGATGTTGTGTCCACCAAAAACTAAAAAAATAAATATTAAAAAATTCTCTCTCTCTCTCTCTCTCTCTCTCTCTCTCTCTCTCTCTCTCTCTCCTCCCTCCCTCCCTCCCTCCTCTAAAAAAAAAAATGTTTCAGACAATCTCATTTTACCAACAACGTGAATTGAGCATTGGAGGAAATTGCTTGAAAAGAAGAAACAAAAATGGAATTTTTCATTGGCTGATTCTGATACCTTATATACATGACCTGCTACTGTCAGGGAAAGGCGGGGAAATGACCCCTGGAGAGCAGTAAAGACTAGCATGCCCTTGTACTTTGTCCTCCACTTCTCCTAGTGTTCTCAAGTCTAAGCAGACTGTCAAAAACATCTAAATAATTTCTGTAACAGTTGGTGAAGAAGAGAGTGCTCCAATGGTATAGAGGAAAAGAGGGAATCAATGAGATAAGAAAATACACTAAATAAGTTATTTGCCATATGAGTTTACATTCAGCTCACAAAGATATTCTTCCAGGTATGACAAGAGATGCAAAATTAAACCACCTTGCTGTAGAATAGTGAATGCATCTTGTGGCAATTACTAGATTGAAATTCTCTGGGGAGACTACAAAAACATGAGCAGTTTGGGTTGGGTGTGGTGGTGTATGCCTTGTAATCCCATCAGCTCCAGAGACTGAAGCAGGAGGATAACAAGTTCAAAGCCAGCCTCAGCAACTTATCCAGGCCCTAAGCAACTTAGGAAGACCCTGTCTCAAAAAATAGAAAGGGGTCTAGGATTGTGGCTCAGTGGTAGAGCACTTACCTCACATATGAGGCACTGGGTTCTATCTTCAGCACCACATAAAAATAAACAAATAAAATAAATTGTGTCCATACACAACTAAAAATATATAATGAAAAGGGCTGGGAATGTGGCTTAGTGGTTAAGTGTTCCTAGGTTCAATTCCTGGTACAAAACCAAAAAATAAACACAAACAATTTGGTGTTGTCAAATACAAGCAATAATATAAATAAATACCTCAATGAATGAATGAATGAATGAACAGCAAGATCTACCTTTTTCATAATGTTTTGTTTTAAATATTTAAAAATACATTTAAAAGTACAACTACAGCTTATAGATGATTTTTCTTTGGAACCTAGAGTTGCTTTACTATTGATCTATACCCCTAGTCATTTTTATTTTTTATTTTTTTGTTTGACACAGGGTCTTGCTAAGTTGCTGTGGTTGACCTGGAACTTGTGATCCTCCTGCCTTGGAGTCCCTTGTTGCTGGGATTACAAGCATGCACCACAACACCTGACTAGATGGTCTCTTTAAGGAAGAGAAAATAATCTCAACAAAAAAATAAAGAGGAAGGAAATAATTATTTTTTCTAACAGCCAATGTGAGCACTGAGGCCCTTTTGCTCAGACTGAGAGTAAACACACAGTGTTCATTAATTGTGCATTTTCCAAAACTGTTCCATAGTATTTCCCTTGACTCCACAGTTGAATACGTTAGTTGGAAGAAGGTCTGACTACCAAAAGGGTGACTGCAGGTATGCTGAGTTCCTATAGTGCTGAGAGATTTGGTACCTTCATAAGCTACTTCCTAATACCAACCCCAGCATATAATGTCTTCAGAAGCTTGAATAAACATTGGACTTAGATTCACATAAATTATTTCTGTCCTGAAGTTCTGTATGCCAGAATTTAGTAAAAAAAAAAAAAAAACTTTGTGTAAATAAAATTGGTGTATAAATGCAAGAATATTCACCCAAGTAAATGATCATAGAAAAATATAATCAAAAGTACACACTTGTAAATCTTGCAATGATGTGAGCTGTTTATCTTGTGCTTCTGAGTTGTTATCGAACATTTCCATAGAGTTTCTTTAAGCTGACACTGCCAATGTACTTTGGTTTTTCAGTTGCTTTGTGTAATTGTAAAGTCTTCAAGTTTCATTAAAATGCTCAGGAATTATTTTAATAATCATATGTGTGATTAGTGCCTGTTTAGTGCTTGATCTACAAATTCATTTCAAAAGTAAACACTGGAACAATAAAATGGAATGCCAGATATGACTGCTCCTGTCAGCAGAAACATTGTCTTACTTTATTAAAAATCACCAACAAAATGTCATATACAAAAGATACAGCTTCTATTTATAGACATTTTCTACTGTACAATATTATAGTATCTGAACACTGCAAGGCTCTAGCAGAGTTTTCATTTTGCCTAGGGTAAATTCATAAATCGAGAGCTATTTTTCATACATGCATACATCTTATTACAGCTTCCCCCAACGTCCTATTTGGATTTGGGGTCTAATATAACAGTGCTCACACCGCCGGTACTGAGTATTTATAAGTGAATGAAGATTTCCTGGGAATGATGATAATTTAGCTATTGGAAATAATAACATTATAATATTCGCAGTGATACGTTTTGGCTTTAAGTACTTATTAAATAATATTTATTCCTAAAATATGTACTTATAAAATTAAATGAAATTGCAATATGCAATAAAAACATATTTCTTTCTAAATTCCAATTGACTTCATTTTTCACAGACACCTCTCCTTATGTTTATTCTGCAGTTACTTTTTTCTACTCTCTCTGTACCTTCAGCTCTTTTCTCTTATGTGTTGATACACTTTCCCACTGACTTTATCCACATTCTCTACCCACTCTTCCCCCTCTTGTTATTCTCTCATTCCCTACTGATATGGGAATAATAGGATCCCAAGGCTGTCCTTACAGTATAATTAAAGTGTGAATTTCCAGGAGTTAGAAATTGCAGACCATTTTTATTATGCTTCTATAATAAAGCCAGGTAACATTGAGAGAATTAAAATGGCTTTTTCCTAGCAGATTACGTGGTAAAGATTTTTTCCCTTTGGTTCTATTGTTTTAAGAAAGTAGAAGCCGGAAATGAGAATAGTTTCACCAATTCTTTTTTCTGAAAACACCTCTATCTTTTACATGAAATATATCCCCCTAGATCCTGGGAATATGTTATAAACTTGTAACAGATGGTGATGAAGCTTCACATTTTTATACAATACATTTTTTAAGATTCTGCATCTACTCAGTGTATCTTCCAGGAAAAATGACCTTGAATGAATGAAGTCATAGTTTGAAGGAAAAACACTCCACAGATAGACCAGCATAGAAATGATGAGTCAATTGGGCTTTGTTTTGTTCTCTTCAGTTAGATGAAATAATTTCAGATGAAAAACAGAATGTTGAAAAAAAGGAAGGAAGGTCATCTTAACACTGGAGGTGCATTTGTTAATTTTTCCAGGAAAACCAGTTAGCTGTATTCTGTACTGAATAGAAACATGTGGAAGATGGGGTATCTCTGTCTGCAAGTAGAAATGCTATTTGCTTCACTTGGGTAATGTTGGGGGCTTACCAAAAATTGTTCTGGCACAACGTCTACCAGCATGAATGTTAGGAGGGTTCTAACACTGTGAGTGCTGATATTTTATGAATGTTTTATCACTGGCTTGGAAACAAGAACTTTGCAATTGAATCAACAGTATGTCAGACAGACAAAATATTAAAAAAAAAGAACATTAGTGAGAATTACTAATGTCCCTATTGTAAAAACAAACTGGAGTTAATAAGAAACTTGATCCTCTTAACCGATTAACGAAAGTCAAGTTTTAATTGCATGGCTTCCCAGACAAATCAGGTGGCACCGTTAACTTGAGCATTGGTTGTTCAGAGGGTGCAGCAATGAGGGGAACTGCTGCATATTCAGTTACCCACCTCTTTTTTCGACAGCTTCAATGCATTGCTTTACAAACCATGGAACTGTGGAATTTTCACGTTCACACACTGTGTGCAGATGAGAGCCAAAAATTTGATCTGCAAAGGAAACAAAGATGAGCTTCATTAAAATCCAAGCTTGCGTTGTTCTTTAATTTGATTCTGTTTCCATATCTAGTGCATGCTGAAATCTTCATCTTGCATAGGAATTGATTTTTTGCTTTAATTTCAAAGTGTCTATGGCAGACACACAAAGACTATAACTCCCTTCTTTATGGAAAAGGACCCTGGCCCCAGAGTAAGAAAGCTAACACTGGTATTGATTAGGCAGGATGACTGAGTAAGTTATAGTCTCTCTGGGCCTTAACTTTATTGTCTATAAAATAAGGGCAAAGAATTAAGGTAACTTGCACAAAATAATTTGACTTTCGTATCCTGCATGTTTTAGAAGAAGTTTATCAGTAGTCATCAAGATTATGATTTTATCAGTATATTTAGGACATTCATTCTGCAGATCAATGGTATTTGAAGAGGCGTGTTGCAGAAGAGGAACTTTGAAGGGAATTGCTTCACATTTCTGTGCTCTGAATGCCCTTCCTCCTCTCTAAGTATCACCTTTCCTTTGGGGTTCAGCTCAGATCACCCTTTCTCCACAAACTCCTTCCCTCCTATCTTAGATCTTCATGTTCTATGCCATAGGTTCTTTGGAATACCAATTACTCAGGATGTTCATGGGGGATGCTAGAGAAGGGCTTGTGAACCAAGTGGTTTAGCAATATTAGATTGCACAAAGTTAAACAGGTATCATTAAATTGTTGTTATTTTCTAGAAGTAGTGAAAAGTCAATGCACATGGTGAGTTTGTATGGTTGGGGATGCATTATTTCTCAAATGAGTAAATCCTTTTATTTCAGACAGATCCTTTTTGGACAAATGTTTCTGAGCACACATACTACAAGTTCCCAGGCAGCTTAGTCGTCTCATTTGTTACATGACCTATGCTACCTTACATTATATACTTGAATTTATAGGATTTACTCTCTTAAACCTTACTTTGAGCACTTCAATAATCTATGTCTTCTTATAGTTACCAGAATTAAGCACTGATTTTTTGCATAGCATGCACTCCTGAACTTTTTTTAAAAAAACATTGTTAAAATATGTATAACATAAAACTTACCATTAAACCGTTTTGAAATATACAGTGCAGTGGCTTTAAATACATTCATAATATTTGCGGTCACCATCATCATCCACTTCAAGACCCATTTCAAGAGCATTGATAATTATTACTGATAATGAAAGTAATATGTGGTGAGTCCAAGGGCTTCCCATTTTGATCAGAATGAAATCAAAATCTCTCTTGTGACTTACTGTGCTGTGCATGATCTGACCTCCACTAATTAGTTGATTTCATTTCTGTCCTTTTCCCTCTCACTAAACTTGCCTGCAGCCCCACTGTCCACAATACTGTTTCTCATCACTGCCAAAGCGCACTTCAGCCTCAGGGACTTTGCACTCATTATTTCCTCGGCATGGAACTCCATTGCTGCAGGTCTTTGATCAAACTGTAGCTTCTTATTGTAGCCTTTCCTAACCACCTTTTCTTAAAAATGGCACCACTCAGTACCATTTTCTGTGCCATGTTCCCTACCCTACTTTTCTTAGAATATTTATCTCCACCTGACATACCAGACTCTCATGCTTTCTGCTCAAATTTTTCCCTTAAAATGCAAAACACAGGAGAGTAAGAAACATACCTATCCATTATTACTAGATCTCTGGTACCTAGACAATATTTGGCACATACTGGAAGTTAAATAAACATTTGTTGAATGACTGAAGACACTGTCTTAATCAGTGGAGAAATTCAATAAAATAGAAATATGTAAAATGGGGAGAGAGCATGTAATGAGGTCTAGCAGAATGCCAGGTGATACTTTATTATAAAGGCGCGCGTGTGTGTGTGTGTGTGTGTGTGTGTGTGTGTGTGTGTGAGAGAGAGAGAGAGAGAGAGAGAGAGAGAGAGACAGAGAGACAGAGAGACAGAGAGAGAGAGAGATGAGTGTAGTGAAACTTCAAGGAAGTCATGATTTTCACCCATTTTCTAGGAAAAGGTAATACAATGAACTGTTAACAACTTTGTCCAGAAAGAAGTAATTAAGGATAATGCAATACTGATAATATATTCCACAGTGGAAATGAGCATTTTTTATCCAATAGACAGAAATAGAAGATATGCCCCCAAAACCTGAACATGGTATAGAGAAATGGGAAATAATCATGGGTATTTGTTTCAAATACTTGATTGTGTTTGAAGACTTGTTCAAACCCGTGAACTACCTTAAAAAGAATAACATAAAATATTATCAACGAAAAAATAAACCAGAACTTCAGATCAAATGTTTTAATTTGGCTATAGTCAAGAAGAATTGCTACAAAGTACAAAACTTGTTAATAGACTCCATAATTCAGATCAATTTCACAAATATTTATTGAATATTTTCTGTTTTCACAGCAATGCAATAGTATTAGGTTGTAAAAATGTATCAGGATGTTTCTTAATATAGGGGCTAATAGAAACAGTCAAAGAACATACAAAACAGAATATGGCAGGTGTCATAAAGACATTGCTGAATGCTAAGAAAGCTGTCCTGTAGTGTAAGTGTAAGGTAGTTTCATGGCGTTTAGTACAAATGTGCTGTGTGTGTGTGTGTGTGTGTGAGAGAGAGAGAGAGAGAGAGAGAGAGAGAGAGAGAGAGAGAGAGAGAAAGAGAGAGGGAGGTGAGGGGAGATAATGTTGAGACAGTGATCATTGAAGAAAAATGGATTCTCTCTGTTTCTCTCTCTCTGTCTGTCTGTCTTTTCTCCACTGTTAACACCATTTATCAATAATGTGATGCTTTGGGCTATGGTGGGAATATTATCACCATGAGACAACAAGCTTGAGAACAGGAACTAACTCATTAAAAGAAAAAAAAGTAACAAAAAAGTTGACATAAACCAACCCTAAAACATTTTCTCCAGATTTCATGTTATGTGAGATATTTTCAACTGGGTATTCCTATCATTTGCATGGTATGGCATTAGGAAGTTGTTATTTTTTAGTAAAGTATACATTATAATCATATTTCTGCTTGCAGAGGTTTACTTGGTAGCACTTTGTAAAGAAAATGGAGGGTCACTGAGAGTAGGGAAGACCAGACACAGGAGATAAACTAAGAGGCTATTGTGTTTGCCTAGGGACAATGTAGTTAACAGAGTCACCATAGTCATCATAGAGATATGATAAGTGTAATTATTGGTAACAATTATTCTTGTCCTTTCTGAATTAGATTTGTACATTCATTTCCTTTGTCATATGACCATGTGTCATCACCTGTGAGATGCACTACTGATAATATAATCCATAGTAGAAATGAGCATTTTTTCATCCAATAGACAGAAATAGAAGATATGTCCCCAAAACATGAACATGGTATAGAGAAATGGGAAATAATCATGGGTATTTGTTTCAAATACTTGATTGAGTTTGAGGACTTGTGAGAGTGGGCAGCACTTATCTCCCCCATTTGATTGATCTTGGGCTTAACTCTGTGACTTGCTTGGGGCAATGTCCGAATGTGTCAGTTCCAGCCTGAGGCATTAGAAATCAGCACAGATTTCTATTCACACTCTTGCTTCTCTGCCATTGCCAAAAGAAGACCTGCTCTGGACAGCACCTACCCTTTCAGCCTGGGCTCCAGAATAAATACATATGGACAGACTGAAGCAAATCCTTGGTGAAAGGATTAGTATAGTCAGACCTGCAGCTTAAAGTAGAGCTGCACAATCAAGTCTGGTGCAGGTTACCTAAACTGCAGACATACAAACAATAAATACATCTTGTATATGCTACTGAGATTTTGCATTTGTTATGCAGCAATAGCTTACTGACACACATGGCAACTGGATTTTAGGCTTTTGGTCACATCGGATTTTAAGCTATGCATGACAATGAAAACAAAAAGGAATGGCAGGACATGGAAACTGACACTATAGAGCAAATGAAATCAAGAGAAATGTCTAAATTTGCTAAGTAGGAGTCCCAAAGGAAATGTTTTACACTTTAAAATTTAAATTCTATGACTTCAGAAGTATTGTGACACTTCTTGTTCTTCATTATGTCCAGATCAAGTCAATTGTGAATAATTCAATTGAGAGAATATGTAGTGAGCACCTACCATATGCCAGGCATTGTAAAGAATGCAAAGATTAATTAATTTAGTAACTATTACATGTCAAGTTTAAATTAGATAATGCATTATAGCCTGAAAATGTATGTGGCATATGATCTCCTACAGCTTGTGGGGTAAAATAACTCTCCCAATGGTTATAATAGAATTTGATCTGGGTTCTTACAGCAAAGAATAGAGAGGATTTATTGTACACTTATATTAAACCAAATATGGTATAAAGTAATTTATATAGGTGCTCCTCAACTTATGATAGATTTACATCCTGATAAACTCATTGCAAGTTGAAAATATCATACATCAAAATGCATTTAGAATACCTAAATATATTGAATATATGTACCAAGCACCATAGCTTTGCAACACCATGGACTACAAAATGCCAGGTGTTAACCCTCATGATCCAGTGCTAACTAGGAGGTGCAGCCCATTGTGCCATCCTGTGTGGGGAAGCAATTATTCTACTTTCAGGCCCAGGAAAAGATAAAAATCTGACATATAGTTTTTACTGAATGCACCTTGCTTTCACACCATTGTAAAGTCAAAAAATGGAAGTTGAAGCATCGTAAGTTGGGTACAATCTCTGTATTCTAGCACATGTAATTTTCATGTTCAACCCCAATTCTCTATTGGTGTCACCATTTTCATTCTGCAGAAGTGGAAACTGAGACAGAGATATCAGATCATTTGTGCAAGACATAGAGCATTAGGCTGTTGGGGTGAGAGGAAAGAAGATGAGGATCCGCACAATACAATTACTCTGGAATGGAGAGAACAGGTGATTCCATTGGTTTTAGTAAGTGGATGGAGGAGGTAAGAGAAGTCGCTAGGCAAAGTTGACTCCCAAGTTCCTTATTTGAGGAAAACTGACATGCAGTCACCAGAGAGTATGGAGAATGGAAAATGAAATTTAGAAGTTAAGATAAGCATTCAGATGCAATAGAATGATGAAGGGATATAAATGTAAATAACACTCCTTGGATTTTTGGCAACTATTGGAATATGGGTGACCATAAGGAAAATGGTTTTGGAGAATGAAACTGAAAAGCAGATGATTATGGTCAATTGTTGAAAACAGGCGGGAACTAGAAAGAGCAAATATACTATTTTAAAGTTTTTCATGTTGAAAAGAAGAGAGAATGGAGTTGGAAGGAGACAGAGGACTTAGGGAAGGGTTTTGACATGGGGTGGGGAGGAGAGAATTTAAATGCTGGAAATTCTTGACTGCTGAGTAGGAGGACAAGGTGCACTACTGGCTTATTGTGGTGGTTATAATGTCAGAGGTGGGGGAGGTGTATTACTGCCACTTACTGGGCAGTTCATGCAAGTGCATCCAGTCCCTTAAAGAAAAATTATCCCTCCCCAGTTGACCATAGTGCTCTGTTGAGAAAACAGCCTAAATATATTGAATTTCATTACATAGAGAGGGAGATGTTTGCTCTCAACAAACAGCAAAACCAAAACTTGTATTCTGACTTATATTCTACCTTGAACCTTGATGTACTAAGTGAAGAAGGTGTGGCTCTAGAGTATAAGAATTTAGTCCCTCACATGAACATGATTAAATCAAATTTATCATGTGGCTGAAGTTAGATCAATGTGATTCTCCTTCCAAGAAATCTGAACAGAGAGACTGAGGTTGTTCTCCTGTGAATTCGAACTCTAAGACTGCCTAGATTCAGACATTGGGGACTGGTATTGCCATTTGGGGATATGGTTATGTGCAATGAATGAGTGGATGCAGGAACTGATTTGCAGAGAGAAAATGGAATAGATATGCCTCAGCTTTTGACTTCCCAATGCCCAACTCCTGACACTCTGTATTCTTGCCATAGCACTTGACATTTCCATGTCATGTACTGTGAGGTTCCCCTCCCATCCACTTCAATTGAACTCTTTTGAGTGAATTTGTTCTTATATCCAAATAAACTTGGAGTAGAACATGGATATAGCATTGGTTGAATGGTATGTGTGTGTGTGTGTGTGTGTGTGTGTTTGTGTGTGTGTGTGTGTGTGTGAGAGAGAGAGAGAGAGAGAGAGAGAGAGAGAGAGAGAGGAGAGAGAGAAAGAGTAAAATTAAAACAGAAAGGTTCTAGATTGACTGACAAAATAGTCCAATGGTATTCCCTATTTCACATAACATTGGCTTGGAAAGATATGGTGGATATGGATTGGTTTAGCTGGCTTCAAATCTATTCTCCCATCCTCTTTTGAAAGAACACCCTGTTTACTTTGGGAATTATACCTTTCACATTTTGCTGCCACTTATTTAGGGCTGTGATGATCCCACACCACAGCTGCATTTCACCTCCTTGGAGGTAGTAATTTTGTGAACACATAGGCTAAGTGGATCCTGTCAAGAAAATCCTGAGACTCTTCTAGGCGCTGCCGGGAAAGAGGAGCCTTGCTTCAAGAGGACTCATGAAACTATGAAGGACTATAAATTTCTAGAAACCATGTTACTATCTCCAGAAAGAAATAGAGAAGAATGAAGCCAACAGAATAGAACCAAGCTGAGTGATGAGAGAACGGCTTCATAGCATTTTGTGTTCCTAGCTTCAGTCATGCCCAAAGCTATCCTTTCCCTTGGACTTTTCAATTAAGTAATCAAATTACTTCCACTTGTACTTTTGCAGTTTGTACAAGTTTCTATCCATTGCAACAGAATAAATCTTGACTACAACACCAGCCTTCAACATAAAATGATAAATTACATAACTTAGGGGAGACGGTGATGCACAGAAATGGTTTGCAAAGTAAAAAGTGCTATCCAAAGAAAGTAAATCAGAGATGAAGCTAAAATGTCATGGTCGAATTTGAGTGTGATTGTAGGATTGCCACCCATCTGTAATCTGATACAGTTCAGAGTTTGATACACCAAAGAAGACCATCCTGTTATAGGAACATGTTCGAACCACAGAAGTTGCTCTCTTAAAATAGTGTAGGCAAGCGGGAGGGAGAGGGAAGGTATTCTGCTTTCTTGGCAAGCATTAATGAACTAGCTTTGCCCCTAAACTTACATGCCTGTTGTCCTGGCACAACCTTAAGGATTTTTTTTCTACTTTCCTCTTCCTTATGGTATTCCAAAAAAGGGAGCAGCCCCCGAACCCTGAGCTCCTAACTCCCCACCTACATTCCCATCTGTGGGCTCACTGGTAATCTCTTCTTCCTCTCTTAACAACTTTTTCTTTTTATTTAGAAAACACCTCTTGCTAGAGGTGCCAATATTTTTGGAATCCTCTGCAAATGCCTGTGGCCTCAGCAAGCGTGATCATTATATCTTCGTCCTACCGTTTCAGCACTTACACCAGGGGCGGCAGGCAACACATTGGTTGGAGAAAATCCATTTTCTGCAATTTTTCTTTGAAAGCATCTTTTGGTGAGAAAAATAAATAGACCTTCCACATGACTGCACTTATAAATCACGTTGTTTACATAATGAATTAGAGTTTAAGTAGAGAATGGTGGTTTTTAATCTTTAAGCTCTCCAACTTTTGACCGATTTAGTTAGTTCATCAGCATAACCAGGTTAAGTCTCCCAGATTACAAATTAGCTTCATTCTCCCTCATCGCTGCTATATATTTTTTGACAAATTATGGAAAGAACACCCAGTAATGGGATCTTTGTCAGTTAGATTCCAAATGAATCAAAACTACGAGGAGAACTACTCAATAGAGGCAGTTAAATGTTCAAATAATGTGACGGGTTATCATCATTTACTCATGAGACAGTTTCCACATGCTTTTCAAAATGATGTTATTCTGCTTTCAGGAGAGAGGGCCATTGCAGCTCCTGTAGTAAATGTTAAAAGGAAGAACAAAGCACCTAAGACCACACATATGTGAGGAATGTAGAGACCAACCCAAAACAATAACAGCAAGCCAGACCACTCAGTTACACAAACAAATCAGACAATTACCTTGGCAGTGAGGTGTATTGGTTAAGGATTTGGGCTGCAAGCAATAGAAAAATCACAGTAATGCTTGTGGCTATATTAAGCAAAGCAAGGTTTACTTGAATGTTATTTAGAGGTGAAAGTGGGAAGGAATTCAATGAGTTTAGGAGATTCAGCACCAGTCTTGGAGATATTTAGAAATCAAGAAGCTCAGGAGATCACTGCAACAGGAGGCAGGACAGACATAAAGGGCCTTGCAACCTAGATGGCTGAGTTGGGGTACTGCTTTCATTACTACCACCGGCACCAACACTGGTATAGTGACTCTTAAGGATTTATAGTGACTCTTTTACTCAAGGTCCGGTATAGCATGCCACATTGATTGAAGAAAATGGACAGGGAGAGAAAAAAAGCAGTCCTTGTTGTTTTCATAGTACATAGCATTCACTTGGAAATTTTCTCCCACCAAAACACTACACATATGATCAGATCATTTCCTAATAATTTTCCATTAGGGAGAGGCCTTGAATGCTGAAAAGTGAAAATAATATTCTCAAAAAGAATACTTTCAGCCATGTAAATGAAGTCATCCTTTAATTTTAAACTGTAAATTATATTTCTTTTTTTTCTTTTGAGAATAGATTTACAGATGGAAATTTTAGATTGCATATCAAAGAACACTCAATGTCCTTCCTCTCATTTTTTTTTATCTTTTCTGGAGAAAAGATAGAACTGGATTCCATCCTCACCACCTTCTCTTCTTCTTATTTAAAACAGTCACAATATGAACTCCTATCATACTACTATCTCAGAATTTTGCTGAAGGTATCTGGAGAAATTGAGACTTAAGTAAGAACTATAGTTTATTGGATAGCTTATGCCTTAAAATTAAGACACAGAAACATAGGCCTGATACTAAAACACTACTGTATTTAATGTAGTGGAAATGCTTCAGAAGGTACTACATTATCTTATAATGTTTTAAAGGGCTTTGATTAAAAATATCAGCTTCTGCTCTTCGGCATATAGATATAAAAAACATGGGTTGCTTCTCTGTTGAACCTCCAACATGCAATGGAGGTAAACCTCTTGTTGCCTGCTGTGATCTTTTTTCCCCCTCATAGAAGGCAAGGACAGGCAAAAGTTTAATTATTTTTACTTTTAAGTAGTTTGGAATCTAAATAAATCTGAGTTGCCAAATATAAGCACTTCTGTGTATATTTTCCTCCCACTTGTTTATTTGTATTTTTTACATCTCATCAAACCTAAGAATTTTAAAGTCTCTGGCAGATAACAACAATGTCTACCAGAGAAAGATTGGCCTGGGGCAGATTTGCCTGGGCTATCAGGAGATCTCTAAATAGGCTAGGTGAACTTCTGCAATTTCTGACAGTTGGCTGCTGGGGTAGCATCCTTTGACAAGTAGCCCAAAGGTGAGTTTCAGGGATGGGCCAGCTGCCACACAGACAGTAAGTAGCAGAGTTCTTCTCAGTCCTTTTTATTTTTTCTCTTTCTTACCTTTTCAGACTTCTGACAGTCTTCCTTTTACAGTTTCTCTCTCAGTGCCCTTCCAGAAAGTACCCCTTGGACCCTTTTCTTTAGCTCCAAAACCATCATGGAAATAAATCTCAACTCAGTTTTGTTCTGATTAATGAAACAGACATGTTGGTGACATGTTGGTGATATGGAGGATATTTGTATCTTAAATGAAGAATGTACTAATTAAAATGAGACAATGAGTATGAGATTTTTCTGTTTGTCTACTCTAGGCAGCAACTTTGTCTTATAAAATTTGCTTCTCTGCTTACCCCAAGCAGCACAACTCTTTCTCTTTCTCTGTTGCTCTCTCTCTCACACACACATGTACACACAGACACACATACACAGAGAATCCCAACAGGATAGACAATGCTTTGACCAAGTGAATTGGTCATACATTGTTGTCTTCATCCATTCAATTTATACATCCAAGAGTATTTTTCAGTCCCCACTGGAAATGGGATAGTGAAGGAAAACTCTGCCTTCACATAGCTTATATGTATAAATAGGAGAAACAAACACACAAACACATGAATATGTAATATGAAGTCAGGTGGCTGTAAGTGCTATGAAAAAATAAAGCAAGGCAGAGAGATAGTGGTATTTCCAGACAAGTTATCTTTGAGGAAATGGCATTTGACCAGAGATCAACTGAAGTGAAGGACTGAGCAGAATAAATGGGAGCAGCAAGTGCACAGAGGTGCAGGTGTGAGCTGCGTGCCTTTGAAGAGGAGCAAAAGGTCTGAGTGGCTGGAGTTGGGTATACTAGAAGGAGTGTGGTTGAGGATGAAATAAAAAAATGTAACCTGGAGGGCAGAGCACTGAGGACATTATAGGTCACAAGAAGAACACTAAATGTCATTTTCCATATGATCTTATTCTAAAGAATTGAAGATTTTTGAATAGGGGAGTGTCATGATTGGATTTGCATCTTTAAATGATCTTCTTAGTTTCTGTGTGGAGACAAATTTTAAGAGGGCCAGGATGAGAAGCAGAGAGGCTAGTCAGAGGGCTAGTGAAATATTCCACAGAGAGATGATGGTGCTTAGATAAAGATGGCAATAGCGGAAGTGACTAAAAGTGGTTGAATTTAGAATATATTTTTAGGCAGGATTTGCTGATGGAAGTGAAAGAGACAGAGTTAAAGTGGAGGGTGACTCCAGCTGGCACATGGCTGTGGTATTTCCTGAAATAGAGAACACGTGGGAGCCGGGGAATCAAGGGTTGCTCTGGATAAATTTGAGATGTCTACCAAGCACCCGAGGAGATGTCAAATAGACATTTGAATATGCAAGTCTGGAGTGTGAGGCTGAGGTTTTAAGTTTGGAGAGCATCAATTTGTAGATAAGATTTGAAGCCACATGATTGGAATAATTTAGCCCTGGAAAGCTTGAATAATGTCCAGTAGTCTAAGCATGAGAATGACAAGAGAAATAAAGTTAAAAAGAGCAGAACCACCCAAGTAGTGCCCAGTGACACGAGTTTCTATAGGAAAAAATAAACTGTAAATAAATTATTACTCTAACAGCACTGAAAGGCTTCATATCCAACTTTAGTTCCTTCCTCATCTCTTTTCAGGCAGCAACTTCCCAGGAAGTACAGTTTTGAATAAGGTGGTCTCTGGTCTACCTGATACAGCTCAGAGTCTAATAGGAAGATCTAAATAATGGCATCATAGCTTTGGGATAAAGAGAAGGGAGAACTAATTGAGAAGATGACAGGGATAGCCTCATGGCATTTGTAATTTTGATCTGAAAGAATAAAAATTATTATCAGTTTCTTACAAGGAGGAAATGAGAAACGAACATTCAAGCAAAGGAATCTTCACATAGTTGAACAAGATAAATGCAGTTCCTTAAGCTTGTACGTATATGTATGTATTTATTATTTTATGTGCCTTCTGGTCATGCAATAAATATATAAATGAATGAATGGATGATATAAAAACAAGGGAAAGCGATTTATAAGTGAAAGTTATTTCTATGTAAAGATTGTGATATGATCCCTTGAGTAGGGGAGAAATACGGGTCAGTTTGCTTTAGAGTATTTTAGCTGATTAACAAGGATAAATTTGATTCACAAAGACTTTATTTACTTTGCAAGTTGACAATATTTTCTGCTTTTCATTCGTCTGTCTTCACCTCATTAGAGTTATGGAGGGGATCAGAAAAAAAATGGGAGTGTTTGTTAAATTCAAGCATGTCAAATTTTTATAAGTTCTGTCATATTTGTATGTTTTTATATCCTTTAAATAGAAAACTGTCCATAGAATTCATTTAGTCACATAACTTTATGTAATCTGAAGTTGAAACTTCTATCAATTATGTTGTCACTTATTTAACTAAGGAGGAACTTTATTGAGAGATTAAAACTACTGTGAAGTCAGTAATTTTATTTTTGTTTGAGTGACAATTCTGAGAAGAAAATTTGATACATAAAATTTATTCAGGTAATTGAACTAATTCTAAATGATATAATTTATCTTTTAAACACAGCTAATAGGGACTGAAACTGGAAATGTCATTCAGCGATGTTGAGAGTTGAAAGATTCATTTTGGGTGGAGAAAGTGTAGAAATTTTTAAGTCACTCCAGATTTAAGTAAAATCTAGGAAAAAAGACTGCATTTTCCCTAATATCAGCATAGATTTGTTAGAATCCCAGGTGGCAAGACTTCAATTTATTTGCATGAATGCATAGTTCAATAAGAAAAGACTCAAATTTAGTTGGAGTAAAACTGCTTAATGATTTCAAATATTACTTGTAATATATTAATATAACAGGCTTGAATATCTATAATGGAGTCTCTTTCATTTGGGTCTTAAGGGTGTTCTCAAAGCCACTAACGCTGAGTGCTAGGTACACACTGAAGTACCTAAGAGGAAAGCACTTTAGGTTAAAAGCACTTTCTCTCTCAGCCTCGGGTTAAAAGCTATTTCAGGATTCTGTTAAAGGCATTCTTTAGTCCTCAGCTTCAGCTTAAAAGTGTCTTTGATGAAAAGTGCTTTGAGGCAGGTAAAGGATTTTATAATAAACCATATTAAGAGATGGGGAATCATGTGGTTCTGTGGAAGCGTTGGCCAGCTCTGTGGAGGTATAGTGGAAGCTCTGCTTAGGAATGCCCATTCCCTGTGGGCAGTTCTGAGCAAGGCCATGCGCTAGTTATTCTATTCGAAGAAACCGAAAAACATTTCCAGGAATGTAATTGGAGTAAAGGGATTATGAGCCCAAATTAGTAGGACATGATGCACACATTTCCAAAAAAATTTTGTCTCTTTTGGACTTCCAGTCAAATACAGTGTGTGTTTCTCACTTTTTATCTCCCATTGCAGAAAGGGACCATGCAATGACATTTCTAAAGCACTTGGTCCTGCCCTGAAGTTGTCCACAACACTGAGTGAACAGGCATTATCTGTGACATGCAGTTTTGTATGTTGCGCATTTTCTGGGTTCACTGCACACTCTTCAGGTATGTTCTTTTTCCAACTAAGAGAACTCGCTAAGAATGGGTAGGGGAGCTTAAAAAAAGAAGGGAGCACCTCAGCTGGATCTGCCTACTGAACTGGCAGAGTGATGCTCACCTCCCAGATGACCTCATGTAAGAGTTGATATTAGTTGACAAAAGACAGAAGAAATTTTGAACACATGGAGGTCAAGGGGATTTCTGAGAGATGGCATATGGTACATAAACCCTAGCTAAGTCCCATGGAGTAGGGCTGATTTCTGTTGAAAAAAGAACATCAGACTTAAAGGAATGAAGAAATCTTCTCACCTTGTGAGATCCAAAGCCTAACAGTTGCTGTTTCAACTCCTTAAAAACCATACACACAGAGGTAGAGTGGGGGAAAAGAGCAGTTTTTTCTGTTTCCTCTGGAAACACAGTGATTCTAGGGGCTCAGTAGGAACCGGAGAGACTGGATCACTTATGGGCAATTGGAAGGTTCTGCAGGCTTAGGAGCTCTCAGCAGTCCCTAGGCAGGGAAACAGCCAACTCTCAGAAGGTGCTGGATGCAAAGTTGTGGTAAGGCACCTTCTTTGGATGCTGTGTGGAGAGTTGGGTATGAAGGAGGAAAAAACAAAGTAGAAGAACATGAGGAGGTGGAAGATGGTCCTCATCATATGAAACACATCCCATCCATTCCCATAAATAGTCAGGGAGACCTTAGAGACAGGAAGGATGATGAATGGTGATTATACAAGAGGGAACCATAGCTGTGACATTTGTGCCTCATAGTCACTGCTACTTCACTTATACCCGCAGCTGTTGGGTCTTTTGCCATTGAGATTATTCAAAAATTAAATAAAATTGTGTTTTGAGCACCAGTTCCATAAAAAAGCCTTCTAAAATGTTTTCCTGTCCATCTTCCAGTGGAACCAGGTTTGAGAGGAATGCATGTGATTTTCTTGAAACACAACTTTTCTTTATGAGTAGCACTGATGTGTCTGATTTTGAAGAAAGCAAACAAGTCTCATTCATCTTTATGATCCCAGTATGCAGCTTATTGTTACTGCAATGCAAGTCATCAGTAAATGTTTGCCAAAAAAATAAAAATAAGTGTTGAATAACAAAACTGCCTTATAAAAAGTTTTCCTACAAATTCCTTAGCCTGGGGATTATACAAAGCATCTGCCACATACCCTTCTTATCACCAAACCCTTTACATTTCATCCAAACCACTGTTCCTAGGCTTTCCTACAGCTGTGCACCTCAAATATCTTATCCACTTCTCCACAATCCAAATGTTTTAATTCAAGACTCAATATAAAGAACAGAGAATAAATGAAACATTAATTTTTCTTTTACGTTTCTATTTGTAATTCTTCCAAATTTGTGACCTGAATGCTCCTTAAAGCATTTGACATTTGATATATTATAACATATTTTTTTTACACATTTATCCTTCTTAATCTGTTCTTGGGGACCCTGCTTTATGTAAGTTAAACACAGTGGTTTAAAGAAGATACTTTGGCAATAGGCAACATGAATAACAATTAAAACTAAAACACCAAAAATGCAAGCATGTCTCTTCATCCCCATCATTGAGTAAGCCTGAAAACATGGTAAGCAGAGTGCTAAGCACAGAATGTTCAGGATGTGGACTTCCCTGGTACAGTCACAAACTTACACCATAATTTATATGTTTTGCAATTTTCAGGATATGTTCTCTGCAATCAGGAGAAGGAATGGCATATTCTTACTAGAATAGGATTAGGAACACAGTATAACAATTAATTTTGGTTTTGTTTTTTGTTTTTGATACTGGGGATTGAACCCAGGGGTGCTTTATCATTAAGTTTCATCCCTAGACTTTTTATTTTTATTTATTTATTTATTTATTTATTTTGAGAAAGGACCTCATTAGATTGCTGATGCTGGCCTCTGCTTGTGATCCTTCTACCTCAGCTTCCTGAGTTGCTGGGGTTACAGACTTGTTATTTGCTATACTAATCACTCTTTGTATAATGTCAACATGACTAAGAGGTATTACCTGGAAAGCATGAGGAGATGATTTCATCACCTTGCCAAATTTACAAAAAAGTAGTGGCAGAGCCAAGCTGTACTTTCAAATCTACTAAAAATTTCGTGATCTTGATTGTTCCGCAATATACCATTTCCCCAAATAAAAAAAGAACACATCTCTTTCAAATATCATAGGAAGGGTTTTGTCTGTTCCTGATGTTCATTATCTCCTTGTTCCCTCAATCCCACCATTATAATTTACCTAAGGCCAATAAAGAAAATAATTTTTGGTATGTTTAACTCAAGTGTGCTTTATATACTTAACCATCATGTAAAGTGAAATATATTTTTTGTGCTTGACTTTCACTTTCTCTCAAGACTGAGCTGTGTATTTTGTCAGATGTTTTTTGAGTCTGGACCTCAATCCGGGTCACAATAAAGGCAGCAGGTTCAGACCCTTCCCTAGCAAAGGCTCCCTGGACAGTTCCCAGCCTCCAGATGGTAGGCCTGATTGATTAGCACAGGCTCCTCCCAGAAGATCTCTGATGAGCATCTAAGGTCCAGGTCAGCACATGAAACTGATGCTCCACCACATGTTCACTGCAGCTTCTCAGGAATCACATTGGGAGGCCAGGAAGAACCCATCTACAGAAGCTCCCTCTAGGTTTTGCTAGGGTTCACACTACAATTTCTTTTTGTAGGAACCAATAGATGGCTTTGGGCTGTCATAGGACAATGTTTTCCACTAAGATTTTACCTCAAAGCATTAATTGCCATTTCCAGAATTCCTCAGATACCACATCTCTTGTTGCAGTATCTTTTTGTCCTGGATCATGTAAGTCGGTGGCACCTACTTTTCTCACTCTACCTCCTGCCCATCAGTCCTGTCTGAGGCCAAAGGCACTTTTACTTCTGTGGAGCCCTGGTCTGTGCACACATCTAATCAGCTCCCCACCGAAGAGTCCTGTTAGTAACACTTCATACTACGAGGCATCTGGAGTTGAACACAATCTTACACAAAGATATGATTGTCTCTCCTTATATGCTTAACAGTATATTTCCAGCCAATGTCATTTGTCTTTAAGATTATTCACTCACTCACATTGTAAATACACGATTTTTCTAATTAAATAGGAATGCATGAAAGCATGTAAATAAATCTAGAAAATTTATGCTAGAGAATTTGAGGTATCTTACATCATTGGGAATTCTGTTTTTGATGAAGTGAGGGTCTAACCTTGGTTTTCTTCCTAAAATGTTTCTGACTTCTGCAACTGCTAATTATGTGAACAGATTTATAACCAAAATAGGCTCTCACTTCCTCTTTTGATATGTTAATTGTTTCTAAAAACATTCAATGATGCCCTGTCAAATTCTTTACATAATATTGAATGGTCTTCTATGCTAATTAAATTTTTTTATCATAGAAAAATTGTAACATGCTCAATGGCCCAGTGCATTTGAAATTTACAGTCACAAAAGACAAACATAATATCTTGCTGAGTATGTATATGAGGTGGTGAAAATGATGAAGGAGTCGAGGGGAGTGATGGCTTTTCTGACACTTAGATGATTTGGAATTTCCAGATATTAAGATATCCTTAAAGTGTTATTTTCAGATTATCTGCTTTCTTATGTCTTAGCCTCTAGTTGTCAGATAGATTCCTTCATGGTGAGGTTAACTGAGGCCAGGCTTCTTCCGGCTCCATCTTTTACTCCTAAGAATTTGAGATCTAAGTTCAAAGGAACATATTAGAAGTGATATATTCAAGTTAATGGTTCTCACATGTGTTTAACTTGGATGACATCTCCTATAAAATTTCCCTCCTAATATGGATAAGAAACATGTTGAAGGAGAATGAAACTTCTCTTCCGCTCTTCATTTCTGAGAGAGTTACATCTTCTGTAAACATCAACTCTATAGTAGGTTCTTAAAGGCTATCTGCACAGACACAAACAAAACCTGGTTGAGTGATTCTGTGTGTCTCAGGAAGGTACCATAAGGGGCAGTGTCAAGATTCAGTTCAGGTGTACAGGTTATACTTTGGGGCAAAGTTCAAACCAGTAAATGCATGATAAATTTTCTTGTAAACATGGAACAGATTACTCACAATTTATTTTGTTTTCACATCAAACCATTATTTATAATTTGATTTGCTAACATCTAAAAATACATACCACTATCCATGATGTTATTGTCAAATATATCAAAATCTCTTATTCCACTAATTTTTATTAACAAGAGGACAATATTTACTACATATTTGGGGATAGGCTAACAGGAACTTTTTTTCCATTTTCCTTTTAAAAATTAATATGGGAAATGGGCACATGATATTTGGCTTTGTATTTCTCCAATAAATCCCAGTTTAATTATTATATATTAATGCTCTCCATCAGCTAGCTTTATAAAGTGATCCTAATATTTTTAATGGGATATCAAAGGTACAATTTAAAGAGACATTTAAAAATAGAGCAGACTTAGGTCATAGTGTTGTGTAGGAAGGGCACTGAGCTCTTGGGAAAAAAGTTGACGAAGGCATGTAATATAAAAAGATAATTCTTTTTTATAAACTTTAAATTTCTCTGAATTTTTTTCTTTACTGAGCCTTTTCCCTAAGCTACTACTAAATTGTGAAAGTACATTTTCACAAAACCTGCTTTATAAAAAGAATAGCTGATTTGGGGAGGGGGAGAAAAGTTTTCTTATTTTTCTTTTGTGTTTTCTTTTTTTGTGTGTGAGAGGAAAGTATTCAGAACATCTTTTTAAATAATGAAAACAACAATAAATGTTCCCAGGAGAATAAGGAAGCAGAGAAGGGGCCTTATTTGACTTGTCTGTGATAAGGCACTTTGGAGCTCTGTTTTTTATGAGTTGAAGAAAGAGATACACACAACACTTCAATCCTTCTATTATGACAGTTTATGCTTCCTATACAGCTTATTTAACTCAAATGCCTGGGAAATAGACACAATTACCACCTTATGGAATGCTACTTAACTTTAAATGTTCCCTACAGATTAGAAACCCACTTCATCAGAATTTATCTCAGTTTCTCAGGAATTAGTTTTTTTCCTCTTGGCTTTCAAATATTCCTACACAGTTTTAAAATTTAACCCCAGATTGCTTAGCCATAACTATAATAGAAAAAGAAAGAAAAAATTCCCACACTACTGGAGTCTGTTCACAAGAGTTCCTATGAAAGAGCTGTGTCCTCTGCCCATGTACACTTTAATCATTCACTCTTTCAGCTGTTATCAATTTAAAACCAATGAAACTCCCACACTGAGTCCATTTGAGCAGTCAATTTTAATATCTCGAGGCATCTGTAGTTATTCTGAATTGGCTGCAAAAGCAGAACTAACAAGTTAAGCTCTAACCATAAGTCGACATCAGGCTGGTAAACCATACATCAAACACAGACAGTTAGTCAATACTCCAGTATGAAAAACCAACTAGCATTTTTAAGAAGAGCAATATATTCATAATATGTTTGGCAGTCTGGTTTGCATTTCTTCCTTGATGGCTGTGCATTTAGATTTCTAGTCAAAGGGTGGTTTTCAAGCGGGCAGAGAAACAGGTTTGAAAGAAAACTGGTCAGTTTTCTGATTTGTGGGTTATATTTTTTAATAAGAATAAAAAAAAGATGGGGGAATGTGATTTTAGTGTATAAGAATCTAGAAAGTGTCTTAAATGGTTGCTTTTTATAAGTAAACTCTTTCAACCATATGTTCTGGATCTTTGAGCCCAGTCCTACTTCAAATATTATGTCACTGTCAAGCCATGTGTCTCAATTTTGTGTTTGGAAAATATGGTTGCTAGAAATACCTCCTTCCCTCCCAGGAGTGACTCCATGACAGGACTTTTGCCTCCCATAGAGAGAAGACAATGAAGAAGGAGGAGTATTCAAACAAGATCAAGGTAGTCAACACTTCAATCAAATCATTTCCAAATTTCAGGGTCTGGGAGCCCTGGATGGGGAAGAGGGGGAGGAGGGTGTTTATGACATGGATGCCTATTCCCAGGACTCTTTCATGTACTTCTTCTATTTTATCTTCAAAAAGAAAGGACATATTAAAAGGAAATATCTAAGGAGGAGCAATACTACATAAAGTTTATGTTTTTCAGATCTGTTGCCCCAGAAAATGCTTTGATAAAATACACTTAGAGCAACATACTCAGTTTCAAAGAAAAGCTGTTAGTTACACCTTTCCATATTGCAATTTGACTAACATGGACAGATAACAAATTGTAATTCTCCAAATTCTGATACAGACTCCTCCTTCCCTCCCATAGGGAAAAAAAATTAAAAAAAAAAAAAAACAGAAAATACAGGAAACATGGAGTTCTTTTACTAATGATTAAATTCAACAGGGGTTATTTTTTGATTACTATCATTTTTATTTTGAGATGGGTTCTCACTATGTTGCCCATATTGGCCTTGAACTTCTGGATTTAAGCAATCCTACAATCTCAGTCTCCCAGGTAGTAGGAATCACAGGCACATTCCATCACTAACAGCTTGGGACTAGTTGATCTTTACTGTCACTAATCAGGTAGGTATAACAAGCCACCAGGGAGATATTTTTATATCGAACAAAATTTGAGCCCCCCCAATAAAATGACATACATTTTTTTTTTATTTTCGTCCTTGTAAACTGATGAAATACTGTTATTTATGAAAGACATAAATTTTGGGGGAAAAGATTCATAGGCCAAACTGTCAGTGATACTAAACAACACAAAACAGCATTCTCTGAATCTTAGATTATGTCAAAATGAAATGTTGACATTAATATTTCCTTGCTGGTTACAGTCTAACACATCTGTTGAGTGTGGTTCTGGTAAGGTGAGCTGGCTGTAGAAAGTCTGATTTGCACCATCCCCACAGATACTCTCAACATATACAGGACATGGGCTCTTAAATCCCACTCATACCAGGAGTGAGGAAGGCATCAGACCTCCCGTCTGGAATGCCACGGAAAGTTCAATGTCTCAGTTCATATGAAGCATTTATTTACACATTTGTTCAAATTATCAATTTCTAGGACAGGATGAAGTTCTGCTCTAATCTCCCTGAATTGCCTACCTTCACATAGCATGAAATCATCAGCCTGCAATTTGTGTGAAGTATAGAATTATAAAAATTATAAGAGAAATAGTCAATATCTGCACCAAGTTTGGATTCTGTTCACAGCATCTACAGAGATCCAGAAAAGCCAATAAGAACTAGGCTGAAGAAGCTCCCATTGTCTGCAAAGCTGACTTTAGGTGTCACAAGGGGAGGCTGCAGGATGTGGGATGAAAACACCTGCAGGAAAACAGCAGGACATCAATAATAAATGCCAACTTTTAAAATAGGACTTGCATCTTTTTCTTTAGTGGTTTCATAGAGGAAAGGCTTAGGATGTGATTAGAGAATTAAAATGGTCATGGACCACTTCTCCAGAGGGTAGCAGCCTTCTGACACCAGAAGGAAACATCAATTTACCTGACTTATAGTCACTTGTGGCTGATTGAAAATACATGTTTTGGAGAGCATTAGTCATTATGGCTTGTCCAATGTTAGAAGTGGAAAAGAAGGAGGTTTTGTATCTTTTGTATACACACACACACACACACACACACACAATCAGACTTAATGTACAGGATATGTTTAAAACATAGTCCATATTCACATGTTGAAAGCAGGCTTGCCTCCACCTATTACTGTTCCTTATTGATGTACATGTATATTTCTTTTACTTCTATGACAATTTGAAAGTCCTCAAACTGGAAATTTCAAATACAGTATTTTGAATTATCATCAGAATTTGAATAACCATGTAGGGTATACCAAAACTCTGGTCCATAGTATGTAAAAAGCTAGCACCTACTGCCAGGGCAAGAGCTAGTATGGGATTTAGATGCCATGTAACTAAAAACAAAACATTATTTTTTTTCTAATATTTTCAATTCTTTGAAATCCACTGATGCAGAATGAATGGACATTGGAGGGCCTATTATACATGTAAGTCACCATCTCAATTTTATATTCGAACTAATGTCTGTATAAAAAGATCTCTTCCCATATGAAAATAAATTATTGAACCATGGGGAAACCAACTTGTTATTCGGGCTCATTTTTACCCCTTACCTAATACAGTCCCATTTCTGGACCTCATTTTCTTTCATTGCTCCAAAGTTATTCTGCTTTTAATATCTCATAAGACCTGGATCATTTCCTCCATGGATAACAAGCTTTTAAAAGACACAGGCTTAACCTGTTACCCAGGTGCACTTTGCCCCAACATTTTCTGTCTCTCACAGTGACCTGTATTTTATTATTGAACCAAAGCTGGCTATGTGGTACTCTATTACCAACACATTTGCTCCAGGAGCCCTTAAATAACAGAAACTGCCTGGGAACTACTAATGCAAAGGAACCAGGAAGCTTTGAGGCCAAGATAAAGAAGCTTAAGGTTGACTATTAATTTTGGCTAATATTAAATCATGACATAGCTCACACGTAAGGATCACAGTTCACTTATAAACCATAAAGAAGTTTAAAGAAAAGAAGATTTACAAGATATTTTTAAGCACATTAGTGCATATTGTGGAAGTATTTCAGGCCCTAGCAATGATAGACCCATGGCCTAGTATATAAATTCAAATAAAGTTATTCTCAGACTAACACTGATCCAGTGACAAAGTTGGAGCATGTGTCTACTCAATGCTACATTGCATTGTTGTGCATATATATTTTGCTTAAATTAACAGTGTGACAATAAGGTTATACTGTCATACATTAGCTCTAATTAATTATTTAAAAATACTTTCCTCTTAATAATTTTGCTATTCATAAACATGACTTTTTGCAGAAAGTTTAGGCCTGATAACTTGTATCTGCAATGTGAGTGAAAATTCTTTCTTTGCTTCTCAATATAATTGACACATTTTACAAAAGTTCTATAGTTTTTCAAAAACATTATTTTCTTTTTTTGACAGAAACCTTAAATAATTTGTGTGTCTGTGTGGGTAATTACTTAAATATTCCAGCAACTCTATGACACTATGTAAGCGAGAGTAATGAGCTCATGTCCATTGATGTATGACGAGTACCACAATACAAATTATCAAAAAGATAAATATAATCCAATCTCAACTTGTTAATGCACTTTCCTTGAAGTGTGTGAGTTATTTCTGCCTTTCCTAGACACATGCTTGGATTGATTTCTCAAATTTTAAACTAATACTTGGGATAATGGTTTCCTGGTATCATCTTGATTATAATTTTCTCCAGGACACTAAGGAGAAAAGAGGAAACGAAAGGAAGGAAATAAATTTTGGAAAGATGAAATAAAAAAAGAAGAAAGGAAAGGAGAATCAAGAAATGAAGAAAGGGAGAAACCAGTGGTTGAATGGCAACAATAAGCTGAGCAGTAGTTGAATGGCAAAAATAAGCTGGGCACCGAGAGAGGTTCTTTTTATATATCATTTAAACTAAACTCAAGTACATATCATAGGGAAGAAATCCAATAGCCATATATTTAGTTAGGTTGCTGATAAATGAAAAAATCCAGTGTCAAACCTGCCTTGGTTGAATTCTCAAATTACTTCCAAATACACTAAAATTTTTTCTCCTCAATTTTCTTTTTCTTTCTTTTTTTAAAAAATACCTTTATTTTATTTATTTATTTTTTATTTGATGCTGAGGATTTAATGAACCCAGTGCCTCACACATTCTAGGCAAGCATTCTACCGCTGAGCCACAACCCCAGCCCCTCAATTTTATTAGCCATAAAATAAAGTTGAAAACTTTCTGTCATCAGAGTTATTCATTCCATTTATCAATAGTCGAAAGGGTATTCTGCATTGCTTGGAAATACATGATATTTGAGGAAGGTGTTGGAGCCACTGACAGATCACCCTAAGCAAAACTATCTCATTGATAAAGCTCTACTCATGCATTTAGAGCTCCACCCAATCTATTGGAGCATCATTCTTTAATAAAAATGAGCAACCATGCCTATCAGATATTTGAACAAAGGCATTAGTTTGTTAGAAATAGAATGAGACAAATAAATCAACGTATGGTAGGTAAATTTGATGATTCAAGGCATAAAAAAGAATGTTTTAAATAAAAAATCAAAAGTCCAAAACAACAGCAAATTCCAATTTATGTCCTCAGATGAATGTTGAGAACACATTTGTGTGTGTGTGCCTCTGTATGTGTGTACGTGCACTTAGTAGTCATGGGAGTAGAATGGTCAACAAAAGATTTGTATGTGAGAGAATGAGATATACAAAAAAGAACAAGTTGAATAAAAGAAAAAAATCTAGAAAATTGAAAATATTATTGATAAAATAAGAAAATTAATGTAAATATTGGGAAATAAAACAATTCTTTCAGAATATGAGAATAATAAGATTGAATGAAATAATCCATTCTGATGATTAAATATTCACCTAATAAATACCTCAAAAGAGGAAGCACAGTAGTCAGAGAAACATATCAACATAAACAAACAAACAAAAATGGAGAAAAATTACATAGTTGAAAAAAATACTACTTTTTTTCCCCAATACTGAAAATTGAACACAGGGAGGTCTACCACTGTCCTTCATCCTCAGATCATTTTATATTTTATTTTGAAACAGGACCTCACTAAGTTGCAGAAGCTGGCCTTGAATTTGTGATCTTCCTGCCTCATTCACCTGAGTAAGAGGGATCATAGGTGTGTGTCACCTATACCATCAGAGAGCTATAATTCTTTTTTAGAGTCATAATTCTTGAAATTAAGTGCTAAGAATAGATTTAAAAATTTTGTTAACTACATACATTATCTTGATGACAAAATCTCAAAATAAATCCAAAATAGCCAAAGATTTTGAGAGAAAAAAATTCAAAGTAACCATCAGTGTTTAAAAATGGAACAGTTATGACTGAAAAATGCAAGTCTGTCTTCTAAATGCAAAGGAATTTAAAAACCAACTAAATTATTGATCAAGTGTGTGGGCATACTGAAGGTATTTTCTGACCTATGAGGTCTCAGGTTTTCTAAACACATTAAAGGAGCCTGTCACAGAGTAGAAGGTATTTAAATGAGAAGTAAAAGCCATGGATTCAGAGGACAGCAAATACAGCTGAAAAGCAGTGAAAAGAAATCACAGGGTAACAACCCTGGAAAGTAACCAATCCAAATTGGAATAAGGATTGAAAAACATTAGAAGATATTCAAGGGAAAAAAAGAGCAGAACATGAAAGACTACACTGGGAAGATGAGAGCATTTGATGACATAAAGACTTAGAAAACACGAAAAAATAAAATAAAACTCTGTTGGGGAGGAAATTTGTACAATAATGTTATAATCAAAAAATAAGCCAAGCTAAAAGATGATATGATTTTAAGTGAATGGTGGAGCATTGCAGTTGAAAGTACGAATATCATTCCTTGTTATATACCCATAAATTACAACTTTGGACTTACAGATATATTAATCCCATATTTCTTAGACAAAGATTCTGTCATATTTGTATGTTCCAAGTAAAGTTGATTATTGTTTTTGTTCACAATTTGATCCAAAATACAGAAAAAATCTTAGATGTGGGTTTAAATTAGAATAACATTATTAATATGACTCTCACATGTGAAATATAGGAGCAACTTTTTCACCATGATCAGGGAATTACTTTTGAGAGTCACAGGGGTTATGATATTGTAAGAACAGAGAAGGAAGTCTAACAGCACTTCAGTAAACAACTTTACATGAATATGCCATTATCAATTTTTAAAAAATTTTAACTTTTTGAATGCACCTACTAAAGAATTATAATTGTAGAGATAAATGAAGTAGTATAAATTTTTATGATAGAGAAGTATAATAGAAAAGACAGAGGGGAGACAGTAAGACTAGCTGTTCTGACTATGTGTATTTGAGGAGGAGTAGAGAAGAGGCGTGGTAGAACTGAGTCCAGTTCATTCCTATTACATCAGAAATATGAATTAATGTCTAAGACTGATAAATTATGACATTATAGCATTAAAGAAAAGAAAGACACTGACAGACACAAACCACCCTGCGCCCTAGATAGTATAGATTTGGAGCCAACCGCTAGGAGAGCTAAAAGTAGAAACCGAAGTGGTGGCTCCTTGGAGCAAAACTGGGACTAGGCTGGAAAACATTCCTTTTAACCATATACTTCTGAATCTTTAAGTAGATTGTCTACTTTACAATGTACTGATTAAAAAATTGAACTAGTATGACATTAATTTCAGTTTGCATTAATATCATGGGTTATGTTCATATTAAGATGGATAAAACCACTTTCCAAATATACCATCTTATTTTTTTTGATATTTGGAAATGATATTCATAGATAAAAAGGTTGTAATCTTTTCTAAAAACTATATTTTTGAGTACGTCCTTTTTTTGAAGTCAGTGCTATTATTTGAATGATTACTTGTTTTGGGAACTGAAGTAATAATTTATTTGCTAGTGTTAGCCAAACTGACTTATGTAGAAGATGTGCACAAGCACACCTACTATCCTAAAGTGTACCCTTGTGCCTATAATCTACAAATTAAATTGATTCAAGTTGCGTTTCCAGTGAGATGGTCAATGTAGTAAAATAATACATACACAAATGTTGTCATCCCCTTGGCAAACATAAATGCACTCAGGGAGCTTTCTAAAGACTGTCACTGCAGTGGCACGATGGTTGCTACACCCACCTGATCTATTAAGGTCCCACTCCCCAGTGACCTATCTCCTCCAGCCACACCATCCCTGTCTATAGTTATCAACCAGTTAATCCATATCAGTGAGGTTAAAACTATCATAATCTATTCTTTTTCACCTCTGAACCTTCTTGCATTTTCTTACACATGAACTTTTTGGGGATACCTCATATAGAAACCATAACATGGTCATGGTGGGTGAAACTCAAGCAGCCATTTTGGATTATTAAGTGTTATACAAGGAAAGCAGAGAAATAAGGGAACACAAACCTAAGTTTACACAACTTCAGGAGGCAGAGATTCTCTGTTTTAGTCAGTTTTTTTTTTCTTTCTGCTGTGACTAAAGGACCTGACTAGCACAATTGTAGAAATGTTTGAGGGTTCACGGTTTCAGATGTCTTAATCCATAGAAGCCTGGCTCCATTTCTCTGGGCTCAAAGTTGAACATCATGGCAGGGGAGTGTGGCAGAGGGAAGAAGCTCACATCATGGTGATCAGGAATCAGAGAGAGAGAGACACCACTGGCCAGATACAAATATATATCCAAAGCCCTATCCCGATTCCCACTTCCTCCAGCCACACCCCAGCACTTCAGTTACCACTCAACTAATCCCCATCAAGGGATAAATTCACTGATTGAGTTAAGATTCTTAAAACCCAATCATTTTTCCTGTGAACCTACATGTGAGCTTTTGGGGGACACCTCACACCTGAATTATAACATTCCCTAATATTTTTTTTTCACTCTAGACTTCTGGCAAATGAATAATAGTTGGGATATTTATTGCAAACAAAGATAGACTTAGTAACATCTTCCTTTCCCTATGTAGGACAGTATTTATGATTGTAATGTGTAGCAACTTCAATATGTAAGGCATGAAGAACCATGGAATGGTTTCACACTCTCTTTCCTTGTAGAGGAAACATGGCTTTACTGCCCCCAATACACACACACACACACACACACACACACACACACACACACACACACGCACACACGCACACACACACACAATGATTTCTTTCCATTTACCAATCAGAGATATCTGCTGGATCTCCACCACCACCTCCACCAGCCTTGGCATTACAATGTATACTTGCCATTAGTCATACTAAAGAATTTAGAAAACATAACACTATTGAGGGACAGTTTTCTGATCTAGATTCTGGCAACTGCAATCCCAAATTGCCAAGTCTCCATAAGTCCAAAAACTATGTTTTGAAGAAAGGGTTTATGACTTAATTTAAAATGTGTGATATCAGGGCAATTTTTTTTATATAATGTTCTTTGTGGACATGAGTCTGATGGATGTTATTAAGTACAGCCATTCCTGCCTCCCACATGGGTAATCAGTGAAGCCTGGCTGAATTCAAAGCTCAATTCTCTCAAATTCTTGGTACTACTATATAAAAGAGCACACACTTAGATTTTTTTTCCTGGTAGTGGGGATTAAACCCAGGGGCACTTTACCAAGTCCCTAGCCCTTTTTAATATTTATTTTAAGACGGGGTCTGGCTAAGTTGTGTAGGGCCTTGCTAAATTGCTGAGGCTGGTATTGAACTTACAATTCTGCCTCAGCCTCCTGAGATGCTGGGATCACAGGCATGAGCCACTGGCAATACTTGGCTCACTTTGATCTTAAGTAGACACTTCTCAGGAGAAGTGCAAATTGCCAAGAAATACATGAAAAAATGTTCACCATCTTTAGCCATTAGGGAAATGCAACTGAAAACTACATTGGGATTCCATCTCACTTCAGTTAGAATGGCCATTATCAAAATAACAATAGCAACACGTGTTGCAAGGATGTAGTGGAAAGGAACCCTCAAACACTCTCTCTGTGGGTGTGTAAAATAGCATAACCATTATGGTAAACAGTATGGAGGTCCTGAAAAAACTAAAAATAGAACTGCCATATCATGTAGCTATGCCATTCCTGTGTATTTATTCAAAGAAAATGAAGTTAGTATACAAAAGAAGCACCACCATACCCACATTTATTGCAGCACTATTTTCAATAGTCAAGATGGAATCAGCCTACAGATAAATGAGTCAATAGATATACGGATAAGGAAAAGTGTGTGTGTGTGTGTGTGTGTGTGTGTCTCACACACACACACACACACACACACACACTGGAGTATTATTCAGCCATTAGAAGAATGAAATCCTGTCATTTGCAGGAAAATATATGAAACTATAGGTCATCTTGCTATGCAAAGTAAGTCAGACATAGAAAGACATGTATTATATATTTTCTCTCAATTATGGAACCCCCCCAAAAATAGACCTGAAAGTAAAACAAGAACTAGGAAGGGATCAGGGGAGTGGGGACAGAGGATGGACAATATCAGTGTGTGATATATACATATATGGAAATGTCACAGTGAAACCCACTAATCTGTACACTTATTGCTTGTTAATAAAAGAAAAAGAGGAATTCAGTTATGGACCTGCAGGAAGCATAAATGCAGGGCCCAAACTGGGAAGCATAGTTTACTATCTTTGGCAATGTAGGCCTTTTATCCAGATCTGAAAGATAAGGCAGTTTAAAAAATATGATTCAGATTCTTTAGCCAAATGCACTGCAGATCAATTTTAAAGGAAAAGGAACTCTTATACCCTCTTGGTGAAAATGAAAATTAGTATAGCAGCTGACCCTACAGTAATGTAAATAACTTTGTGAGTCATTTTGTTTGGGGGAATTTGACCATTTAAACATTAATCATCAATTTAATTCATGTGATTTTTCTTTACTGATTTTTTTCTAAATCTCTGCTTTAAACAATAATAATAATAATAATAAATAGGACTAAATTACTAAATTTGACTGGCCAGATCCTTTTAAAAATTAGCTCAGTGCCTTTTACTCAATTGAAAAAAAAATCTCAGTGAAAGCCTTGAAAAAAGTTCATAGTTAAATTTGAAACAAGTCCAAGAAGTGACTACATTTGCATAACTTGATCTGTATTTGGAAAAAAATTCCACCGAAGACAACAATGGAAGCTTATCAAATCAGAATTTCACATAGATTTTCCATAGCCCTACTAATGAATACCGACTCATTGGTCAGCTATGGTGAAAATTTAATGGAACTCTGAGATAGGAAATGAATGCATTAGAGTGTGTTCAGCGGTTCCATTGCATCAGTATGAAGACTGCATTAAGCATCTAGTTCCTCTGCTGCTTTCTGAGACCAATTCTAGGGAACTGTCAAGGGTTATTAATTCTTTAGCATTTTGATTGGAGCTAGACCCTATCACTGAATTAAAAACTCTTTTATTTTGCCATAGTCATGAAAAATTAGAATTTATGTAAAATTGGGACTGTTTGTGCTGCTAATCTAGTTTTATTTCAAGATGGCAGGTAATCTACAACTGAATCCTTCCTAAGGAAAATAAAAATCTACAGGATAAAGTCTAAGGTAGAATTGAAGATACTAGTATATTACACTAGTATATTATTGTATGAAGTCGATGTGTAGTGAGCCAAATGTGCTCTCAGTATTTCCATTTAACAGATGGGAAAGCTGAGGCTCAGAAAGTTCATAAATTGTTTAATGTCAGTATGCATAATAGAATAATTGTCAAGGTCTAAATTCTAACTACTTCTAATGCCAGGGACCATGTTTTTTATTTTTATTTTTTTATAGTGAAAAGGATGATTTGGTACAGATATTTTTCTCTACCTTGGATATATTTACAAAATTATCTCATTATTTCAGTTTACATTGAACTCTCAGCCCTTCAGTAGACTGTAGTCATATTTTTATGACAATAGTTTGCCTCGGACTTTCTTCCTAGAACTTATTTTAGATTCTAATTTGGGTGATTAAATAATATTGTTCAAATCAGGACACTTCTGAGGCTACTGTTATTAGATATGCTAGGGACACCAGGACTACACTGGGATGTACTGGCACATGGGACTTTGCAGTCATTTGACCAGGCCACCCACTAGGATACTTTTATGCTGCTTCTGGTACAGAATTCCTATCTGCTAGGAATTGTTTTCAATGATCCCATGAGGCCATCTTTATTTTCTCAGGGTTCCTTTTCTAGACAGCTATTTTTTCCTCTGTTACAGAACAGAAAATTTAATAAGCAACCTAAGAAGAATAAATTATCCTAATGTTCCTTTAGAGCAAATTGGCTGTGGACATGGAGGCACATTCACTTATCATAGTAACAATACAAGTATAAAACTTCTGTACCTTTAATAAGTCCTTTTTCTTGCAGAGTTTTCAGGGAAGGTCTTCGGGTAATAAACTTCTTTAATCGGCTTTTAACTCTGTTTTTGTCACTTGTATCAGAAGCACTATGATGTAGTCTGAACACTGGAGATTAAAAACAAAATCAGAGGCTCTCAGTAAATTTCTCCTTTATGATTATTACTTTATGCAAATATGAATAGAAAACAGTAGTTATAGAACAACTACCTGAATTAATAGCTCAGGCCCTTCTCTGTATATAGGGCATATGAGTAAAATTCGACCACATGAAACTATTAGTATGACTTCAACATCAGGGTGCAATCAGAATATGGGTAGTTCCATATATACACAATTCATTTTCACTTTCATTCCTTTATATTTAGCATAATAACTTTTATCTAAATAATTTTATATCTGTTTAAACACAAAATTATGGTCAGTTAGATTAAAACCCATTATCTAAATTGGGAAGGAATGATTTAGCATTGCTAATTGCAATTAATTCTGATTATATACTATCTCTGAGTAATGCAGGTATTTTTGAAGGCTCTGTTTGTCCAAATAATTTTGTCAATCTTCTATTTTATGTTAATACAAATTGATTTTCTTTATTTTGGAAGCTGATATTTGTTACTTTCATTATTGATGCTCCGTTACCACAAAATTTAGGTGAAAACTGGACACATATTTCCCTCAAACATTTCTATGTCTTCATCAGTTCCCTATTCTCAGCCTTATTTTCAAATTCATATGTGTGTCAAATTCATTCCTGAACAAATACTTGCTGAATGTCTTAATAATGATCATCAGGTTCCACGCTACAGGCTGTGAATTAAATGAGGAATATAACACATAAGATCTGTATTTTCATTAAGCATAGATTCTGTACACATTCAAGGTGTCTTATTATTAGTTACTGATTATAATTTGTTGTATCTCTAAGGTAAAATAGATCCTAACTGGGTTTCTAATTTCTTAACCCACTTGTTCAAAAAAATCACATTTTGGGACACTTTATTAGGTATTGTTTTTAAAAAATTCAGTTCTCCTTTACAAAAATCTGCCTCAGACTGTTAGAAGTCTTCTAATATTGGTCAATTGTAGGTATTTTGCAACTCCTTCCTCCAGGTTGGATCACAAAGCAGTTGTAAATTTGAGTTAGCTAGATGGGCAGTTAAGATGAAGTATAAAGCTAGAAAGAGGAGAAGGAGGAAAAGTCTTACCTGCATGTTGACTGGGAGAAGGGTGGAATTTTAATGGTAAATTAGGTTCAGAGTTTTGGACAAGACATGGACTAGGTGCTATGCTATACTGAATCAAGACAACGATTGCCACTTAAAAGAACCAGCATACTTTGTATTATTTTAACTAGAATTTCTTGACTATTGATATTTTAGGCCAAGTAGTTCTTTTTGCAGGATGCTATCTCAGGCAGACTGTGTAGAATGTTGAACAGCCTCCCTGGTATCGATCCAACAAGATACCAGTTGCACCCGCCTCAGCTGAAACAATCAAAAGTGTCTGTAGACATTTCTAAATGTGCCCTGGGAGGAATGCAAAATTGTTCCATTGAGAATTGCTGCCTTAAACTGATGGGACAAGTTACAGAGTCCACTAAGTTCTCTTTTATTGGTGCTAAACCATCTATCAGCACACTGGGAGAATGCAAAGGAAGTGTGAAAAGCAAAATGGAATCCATAAGTAGCATATGTATAATACACATAATACATACCCAATCTATCACCAATCTATCATAAACTATCTGTTCATTAAATGAATTGGTAATAGGCAACTGTACTCTCTTGCCTATTACCTATTACAAGTGAGAAAGGTGAATGGATCTAGAGCTAGAAAAAAGTTAGGACTCACTGCTATAGAGTAGAACTTCCCAACTAGTGTGTCTGAAGAATAGGTTATGTAGTACTCAGCACTCAGCACTCATAGTAATAAAATAGAATCACAGCTGTCGGATCCTCTGAAGCAGCTGTGTACACTTTGACTATGAGTTTTATGTATTTCTTTCAGTGGGTTTTAAAAATATTGTCATTTTCTAAGAGGACCTTAACTTCAACCACTGGAGAAGCACTGCATCGGACAATGCCCTCTACTATGGTAGTTACTAGTCATTTGGGGCTCTTGAGCATTTGGAATGCATCTCTATTTTTTGGTACTTGGACTGAACTGGGAGGTGATTTTTGCACCCCCCTAGTTAATTTTTGCACTGTGTGATTACAAGTTTCTTAAAGTATGTGTGGGGTCATTTGGATGCTGTGGGAAAATGGAAGGAACACATCCTCAGTCCTTTTTACTTTTTTTTTAAATTTTGAGACAGGGTCTTACTAAGTTTCTTAGGTCCTTGCTGAATTGCTGAGGCTGGCCTTGAACTTGCCATCCTCCTGCCTAAGCTTCCAGAGTTGCTGGGATTATAGGTGTGTACCACCAAGCCCAGCTTTGGCATGCATCTTGTGATTTATGTTTAAATTGTAATATTTTGGATATTTTTAGCTACAAGAAATATAGAATTAAAATGTTTCTTTTACTCTTTAAAATAGGCTACCAGATGATTTTACTTTACATATATGGCTCACATTATATTAATAGGCAGTGTTGCTAGATGATAGAATGAATACAAGTTGACCTATTATGTACATAGCAGTACTGGGTTTAACTGTTATGGATAAAAATTCACCTGGTATATGTAATTATAATAAATCATATAATAGAAATATAAGGAACTAAGGAATCCTAGAGATGAATTGACCTCAGAGAAAAAGTGCCTTTAGAACCCAAGCAAGCAACTCAGCAAATTAGTGAGACCCTAAGCAACTTAATGAGACCCTGTCTCAAAATAAAAATAAAAGAGGATTTGGCTCAGTAGTAAAGCCTCCTAGGTTCAATTGTGAGTACAAAAAATAAAAAAGTCAAACAAATAAACAAACAAACAAAAAAACTACCCAAGAAAGCAAAAATTGCTTTTACAGGATCATGATTATTCAGGAATTAACTATTTCAAAATTGTATGATTGGAAGAATTACTCTGAGCTTATTAATATACTATTCCTACATGATACCCTATCAACTTTCATTGTAGGTCTAGCTATTACAATGACTACCAGTGGTGTATAATCTGCTTTAACAGATAACTGTAGTTAAAGTCCCTCAGGTCTGGGTTCTAGTGATGAAGAAAACAACATCCTGAAAAAAAAAAAAAAAGGTGTCTCAGGGTATTTCTGGTCACAAGTCCATCTTTGGAATTGTATGGAACAATCAATCTAAGCTTTTACAGGTTACCAGAATTTTCTATTTCTGGTCTAACCTCAAGACCTTGTCATTTCCCATGACAGACTGCCAAGAAATTCTGGGTCATTTTGGAGCTAGAATAATGATCTGATGAGGAAGTACTCTGCAAATTAAAACACACACACATAGACACAGCCTAAATGCTAGATTATGAAAATAATTATGTAGTAAGTTATATCTTTTTGGAACCCCTGAGGTATTCTGTAATAGTATTCTTAATTAGAGAGATATATATGTATATTATATTGTTTTCAATACCACCATCTGGCTCCACACATGAGAAATGTCTGTAAGGTGCACTGGCTTTTCAAAAGAAATGGAAATATGTTTTTAAATGCTTTAACTTGTTTCCTTTTCACATGTCCTAAGAAACTAGCAGTCTTGGATATGATTGTACAGCTTTTTAACATAGTCAAATTCTTCAAAGTTTCCTGTAATGATGACTTTCCTGGAGACAGACTAGAGCATCAACTTCCATTTCCTGCTGTCATAAATAATCATCCTCAGATGACAAGTCAAATTGCCAGGACTTTGCCATCATTCATTCTGCTCATTTGTTCTAAGAAGAGTTATGCAGAAGGTAAAGTCAATATATGGCTATATATATAAGGAACAGTTTTTAATTAAATAATTTTAAAGTTCTATAAATACAAACTATAAATGTAAGAAATGCATGGTTAAAAAGCAAGGTCCATCACTGGGTCCCTGAAAACTGCAGAAAAATCTTCGAATATTGTGGTTTACAAATCTGATTTTAACAGCCAAACTTATAAAACAGTTTACGCTTTTCTGTTGTCAAGGGAGAAAAACTTGCCAAATTGTTCATTTTAAGTAAATACAACATAACCAATTAAGGAAAGCAAAATTTAAACACATGCCTATGATAATCAGGACATAGTTTGCTTCTGATTTCACTACTGATTTTAACAGAACAGTGTTCCTTCCATTTTCCCACAGCACCCAAGTGACCCCACACATACTTTTAGAAACTTGTAATCACACAGTGCAAATAAAAGGACACTTTACTGGAAAATACACAGTGTGGTACAATAATCCATCATTTATGAAAAATAGAATTCAGCCTTTTCTTTTTCCTCAGAGATTCAACTACTTTTTGAGGGTGAAGCTTCCTGCAGTTTAAAGATTTATGTTAAGCCAATGAGTAGTTCTTTCCATTGTCATTTAAACTTTTTATTTGAAAAGGAAAAGAGCTGTAAGAGATATGCATTTAAATTCCAAAGCATTTAATCTGATTTACATAGGAGACTAGAGGAATCACCCTTAATTGTACTTATTTTCACCTCCAGGAAGAGTTAACCTGAATTGTACTAGCTTTTCAAGTTTGCTAGAATTTACTTACATTTCCTTTATGATTTCCTTTTTTTTTTTAATCCATGGATGATCTTTTCTTTTAAGCCCAAATAGAATATTTTTCAAAGACTAAGAATCTTTAATAATAATATGCAATTTTAGTCTCAACACACATAGGCCAAAAGCATTAACTTTAAGCATCATTCTTAACCAGTTGAAAGATTTAATTGGTGCTAAAGCTGTTCTCACTAAGAAGGGTTAGGATCCTGGGCTTCCTAAGATGCTAGGATAGTGGGCTTTCTAAGATGATCTTCATTTAATAGCATTACATATGAGAATAGGCATCAGCCCAACACAAGCTTTATACCTGACACAGCTACTAGGGTGTTAAAACCACATCTGGAGGTCGGAATGCATATTGTAATGGTGTCTTTGAATATTTATTTTCCTATGTTAAGAATGGAAAGGGAAGCAACACAGTTGTTTGGATGAGGTACATGTACTACCATTCTATTAAGGGTATGGGAACCACGAAAGAAAACCCCCAAATCTTCCAGAATCCAACAGTTTGGATAACATGATCCACAATTGTACATCGGCCAGAACTTTTCTTGCTGGGGACCTTATTTTGAAATATTCACTTTTCCTGCCAAACTGCTGTTCTTGCGGTATTCCCATGTTACAATTACATGTTGTTATTATTCTTTTTTTTTTTTTTTCCAATTTGGAAATTCTGGGAGAGCTAATGTTTCAGAAATTCTGCTAAAGAAAAGCAGAGTCATTACCCTTCAGAAATGCTATCCCAAACAGCCTCCCATGCTACTTGCTCTCACTTTCCTGGTGAAGATGCACATAGGGATCAACATCAGGTATATAGAGAGAGTTTTGTTAGGCAGCTCAGAGCCCCCAGCACTTTAATCCAGTTCCAGGAGGACACTGGGGGGAAACCAGCAGCAGTTGCTTAGTGCAATCATCTTACCACACTGCGGTGTCCAGAACAGGAGATCCAGAAAGAAATGACAAAATAAGGTTATGTCAGGCTCTTTATCCCCAGAGATTCCAAAACACTTCTCACAAGGATTACATAACAAAGTACTGAGTTGTCTCTACTCATATTTTCCAAGGCAACCCTCTTGTATTTGGAATTACCCTGTTGTACCACTTTCTAAATTACTTAAATAAGAACACCTTATTCAAAATGGACTACAAAGAAAAATAAAGTTTATTAAATTTCTCTTCACCCTCTTGCCTTTTTCAAGGAGATATACACTCTTGGGCTAATTCATGGGACTGTAATAAATACTGCTTTGCTTTCTCCAGCATGCAGTTTCAGAGCCCAAAAAACTGCATGAACTCCCTCTGTTAAAGGGGACAAAAAGGATAGGCTTGGGCCTAATGTACAGTTGATCATTTAATATCTCTTAATTTCATATGTTTGATGTAAACAGAAGTCATAATTCCAACCCCCAACTTGCGGCTTATGACACTAAGTTATTAAATTTTAAGTTACTTGAAACACAAATATTATTAAATCTGGAAATAATAGAGAGAATGCAGGGCATTTTAACAGCAGTGCTTTGTTTAACCACTTAATTCCCACTTAGACATTGTAGAAATACAAAATAGATGATTAGATTCATAACAGAAGGGTATGCATATGTTATATATTCAATGGTCCATATTTATGCTATTTATCAATTTGCAGAGAAATGAGAATTCATACAATGAAAATGTTTAGTTAAATTATTTAGTTTAAATAGTCAAATCTCAATCTAACCATATTTTTACACTTTTAGGGTTAATAAAAAACTGACAAATCATCATTTAGGGGTATGGAAATTCCATGGTTGCTTTTTCCAGTAATATTCGTATCCATATCTTCCAACATTTAATCAATCCATCTGTTTATGTTGCAAATTCTTCACTGTTTTTTCATGTAAAGGCATAATATTTTTATTGTGTTCATAATATACCTTAAGTGTGTCTATGTTGATAATGTGTTTCTATACTGTAAGCCAGGGCATTGTTTTCAAATTATTACAGCATTTAGCCTAGCTTTGAGTTGCATAATGCATACTTTTGATGACGACAATGATGATGAGTTCCATGCTGTACTGTCAATATTGAACATATCCTCACAATATGTACCCTCATTTCATTGCAAATATATCCGGTATTGTTTTATGATCCAAGGTTTAAAAAGATATTTTCATTGCAAGTTATAGATATACTGTATTTTCAGAAAAACAAAAGGAAAGAAGAAGAAATATACCTAAATACAACCAGCACAATTATAGAGAAGGAAAAGTTTATTTGAGGGCTCATGGTTTCAGAGGTCTTAGTCCATAGAAGGCCAGCTCCAAACCCTGGGGCTTGAGGTGAAGCTGAACATCATGGCAGAGTATGTGGTATGAGGAAAGCAGCTCTCAACATGGTGACCAGGAAGCAGAGAGAGACTCCACTCCCCAGATACAGAATATATATCTTATAGTCACACCCTACCACTTCAGCAGGGATTAATTCACTGATTGGTTTAAGACTTTTGCAACACAATCATTTCTCCTCTGAACCTTCCTGCATTGTCTCACACATGAGCTTTTGGGGGACACCTCACATCCAAACCAAAACACATATAGTGATATGTTTTTTCCTCAAACAGAATCAGTAACACTGTAAAATGTAAAGATTCAGATCATTAAGACATTCTTCTATGAATTAGATCTATTATCTTGGTTTCTTATGACTCGATATAGTGTTAGAATAACTTTGTCACTTAAGAGCTACTCAAAACGTTGATAAATTTGCTAATAAAGTAAGTGGTTACTGAGCTAAGACAGTAGCCTATTTTGATAAGTAAATTACTTAAAAAATAACACAGAGCATCAATCCAGATGAAGTGCATTATGAAGTAGAAACACCTTTTGCATGAAGAAAGACCATATATTAAATATAGGAATGGTACTCTTCTAGTGACAGAAAACAGTCCATAGTTAAATATAATGGAAAGAACATTCTAGAGAATGTCAACATCAGTCTATAAGCAGAGGAAAAAGACTCCCAAAATAGAGTTGTGGGCATGAAAATTGCAAATTAGAAGTATCAGGATTGCAAATTTCTAGGAAAATAGCACCTGTATTATTATAAAATCAATAAGCAAATTTGGAAAATGAAATAAAATTCATTTCTGAAGCATTGTGTATTTCCGGGTTGAGCAGTATTTCAATCTCTGATTTTTTTCTATCTATCTATCTATCTATCTATCTATCTATCTATCTATCTATCTATCTATCTATTCATTTTATATTTGGTACTGGGGATTAAACGCAGGGGCACTCAACCACTGAGCCATATCCCCAGACCTATTTTGTGTTTTATTTAGAGACAGGAGACAGGATCTCACTGAGTTGCTTAGTACCTCATCATTGCTGAGTCGGAACTCATGATCCTCCTGTCTCAGCTTTCCAAGCTGCTGGGATTATAGATGTGAACCACAGTGCCTCATGTTTCTTTCTCTCTCTCTCTCTCTCTCTCTCTCTCTCCACACACAAACACACACACACACACACACACACACACACACACAGTTTGTGTTTATACTTGCTTATACATCTGGACAAATGTGTATAAAAATGCAATTTCAGGGTGAGGGATGCAACCCAGTAATGAAGTACTTGCCTAGCACACTTAAGGCCTGGGTTCAATCACCAGTAACCTTACCAAAAACAAAACAAAACAAAAAAATGGATTATCAGCATAGAGTAACATATGACAACTTTGAAGTATTTTTCTTTAAATCTGCAAACTCCAGGCCCTGAGAGGACTACAATGTATCTTTACAAAAGAGTATGTTATAAGGTATCCTTAATTTTTTGCACACAAGAGTTGAGCCACATAGAAATATATATAAATAGTGGTGCAGATAACTAGAGAAATGACTTAAAGCAAATAATCAATAGTAAAAAGAAAGAGGAAGTGGTTGAGTAATTAATGGAATTATAAACAATTTATATTAATACATATAAATAAATGTCTTTTATATATTATTATATTACATTATTACATATCAATACATATTTAGATTACTTATATAATATTACATATAACATACAAAACTTTCTTACACTCTAAACTATGTTATTTACATATGTTATATGTGTATATATTATACATAATATAATATAATATATTTATTGCAGTCACAGTATCTTTTCTGTAGACAGACATGTACTTAGCCCACAACAGTGTAAGGCACATCTCTAAATTTCTCTCAGTGAGACCTGGAAATTTCATTGTTCTCTATGCTGAACCCCAGAACTCAGTAACTTATCTTATTCCTGATTGCTTCATAGGGACTGAGTACAAGAGTCCCTTATCAGCACTTATGTGGAAAGTAGGCAAGAACCATTGATATGGCTATTTTCAAATTGCTAGTGCCAGTTCCATTTTTTAATTCTATTTTTAAGAAATCCTTTCTCTCACACTCATTCATACTCACTTTTTTGAATACTGTAGGCTTTGAATTTTGAATTTCAATTCTTACCATTTAACATGGTATCTTGTTCAAACTATGAAAAAAAATTTGTGCCTCCATATTGTAATCTGTTAAATGGGGATAATATATCCTGTATTAAGGATTCCTGGGTAAGTTAAACTCCTATCATAAGATCTAGTGCATAATAAATATGCTAATAATTATTATTCATTTTAAGGTTACCACTGTTGACCTATATCATTATCACTGTAGCAATAATCATTAGGTAAACAGAACAGGTATTACAAAAAGTACCTCTTCACCCTTCATCCCAGTACCTCTTACTTTTCCAACATATACTAAACATTTATTATGTATCTGGTATTATTAGATTATACCATTAACTGTTGTGTGTGTGAGTACACACACACACACACATATATATATGATACACATTGCTCTGTTTAAATGCATCTATACATATAAGTGTATATATATGTGTGTGTATATGTGTATATACATACATATGTATATTTTAATTGACCGCTATTTATATTTCAACTTTTAAAAATATTGCATACAGCCCCAAGAATTACCTGTGATTAATTTCTGCCAGGTAGAGTGCATTTCAAGACTTTGAACATGTGTTAAAATCATTGGTTTTTGAAGAACTATCCATTAAAGACTTTCTGAACTGTGACAATGGATATTGACAGTGCTTGTCAGACTAAACCACTATTGATTGGCTCACATCATGTGTATAGCAAAACCAATTTCTTTCAAGTGCTTCTTCCTAACTGAAATACATTATTGCTGCCTTCCTCTCTGTTTATTATAACACCCCAGCTCATCATATGTAACACATCCAGCAAAAGGGTTTCACAATGAACACAGCAACAAACAGCGACATGGAAAGAAGTGAAGGCACTTAGCAATCCAAATGCTCTTGTCCTGCCAGTTACTATGCCTTTTGAAAATATTGATTCCTTGCAGAGTCTTTGTTTTTATTTTGCAATCCTTGTGAATAGGGAAAGATCATGGACTAACAGAGCTTTGCTATTATTTAATGACCCCGTGACTCTCATGGATTCTAGTCCTCAAAGAAACTATTTTAAGTATTGTGTATATGTTTAAGTTGTGGGAAAGAAAGTATTTATGATTGGGTCAGTGCTCTCCTGTCCATAAACATACATAACCCTAAACACACACACACACACACACACACACACACACACACACACAAAGGGATAAAGGTATGCATCTTCTCCCAAATCTTAGAAATATTTCCCCACTGAGAGACTTGGGCCAACTTTGGGCATATGCTACATATTGTACAGAATTTTTTATATAAATTTGAATTCACATTGTGCTTTTCTTCCCAAGAGGGTACATTCCTTCCTGAAACAATACTCTTACATAACAAAAAGCAGTTTTCACTGTGAAGGGGTAAATGGGAAACATTCCAGATTTATTTTGTTTCCTTAAAAAACATTGTCATTAAACCAAAACCATAAACATTCCTTCCACAGGTACTGACTGATCATCCTTCATGCTTCTACAATGTGACAGGAGTTTCCCAAAGCCCAAAGAACCTTTGGTCCTAGTTTTTACCCTTTTAGAAACTCACAGTTTACTGTGTATAAATTTCTCCATATTCCTAAAATTGTCATTACGCTAAAAAAAAAAAAAAATCCTTATAACTCACCTGACCCCTCTGTGCTGTACGAAGGATAAACTTGTGACTAACTCTACAAACACTTTAATTCTATCTGGTATGGTGTTGCCCATTTTTAGCCCAGTCTGAACATTCTTGGAAACTAAATAAAGAAAAGAAAGATAGCAAATTCTAATTCAGTAAAATATATAATCTTTCAAAGTCCCTTCTTAAAAACAAGTTCCAAGTTTACTTAAACATTGTGGATGAGAATTTCCTTGAGGTAGAATTCCTTTGAGTCTCACCTCCTGTTCCATGCCATGGCCCAGGAGAATGGTGGTGTTCAGCCCCCTGGTCTGCGCCCTTCCACAGGCTTCACCCCATGGTTGTGGCCTTCTCAACCCCACATTCTCTAGCTCTGAGACAGGCGCCTGGCTTTGGGCCCATTCTCTTGGCACTCTCTGCCTGGCTCATTCTGTCCTGAGGAAGGGCTGGTTGTCAGAGTTGTAGCCTCCCTTGCCTTTTTCAGGACATCAGAGATCAGGAAATGTCAGGCCAAAGTCAGTTAGTCTTTCAGAAAATAGTTTTCTTGGGAAAGAACCCTCTTATTAGAAGCATCATTTTGACATAAGCTTTAAGCTATTTGCCTCAAAATGTGTGTGAGAAGCACTGATGCCCTCCCCCATAATTTGAAAATGCAAAGGATTCTCTGAGAAGATCTGAGGAGGCAGTGTGTAGTCTATGGCTAAGTGATCAGGGATAGTGGGGTGGTTTGTCCTCACAATGCTGACAGACAGCTGCAGCTTGCAGCTGGCAAGGAGCTTATGCTTGCTAAACAAAGATTTAGCTGCAGCCTGGTGAATACTTGGCTCTATTGCAATGATCATAATTCATAACATACATTTCTAAAGGAGAGAAAAAAATTAAGAACGGACCCAGAAAGCCTCTCATCAGTTTGACACTCAATGTGGTCTGGATATAGGTTGTTTTATTTGTTGTCTAATTTGAAATCCCTCTGGGGTCCTTCATGGACATGGGGGTCGCCATGTCTGTGACAAATGAAAACTGCTTTTTGCTTTCTAGCCACCCTCTCAGATTAAATCTTCCCTCTATTTAAAAATCATGATGGAAGATTTACTTACTGCCAAAAACCTAAGTGTTATCCCAAATATTCTATTTATTTTCCTAAATGAGTTAATTGTAATCAAATTGTCAAGTTTTTTTTTTCTTGTTTTTGACCATCAGATAACCCCATCCTTGGGTACAGTTCAGCTCATGTTGGAATCTCAGAAACATGGAATTTTAAATTTGAAAAGAACTGAAGATAACATAGTATAAATGCTCCTAGCTTTTGAGACAAAGTAAAATACATTCAAATTATTTAGTTCACTTGCTCAAGGCTACATGTTTAGCAAGAACTGAGTAAAGACTCAATTCAAATTTTGTAACCACCATTTCTGTTCTTTTGTCAGCGCCTCCTTATTCGTCCTTAATCCCAGATCTACTTTATTAGAAGAACTGCTCTTAAATCCAAAAGAATGTTCCAGATGAGCCAGTTCTGTTGCTTAAGGTGCCCACTACTGGCCCAATTCTTCTAGTAACAAGGAACTTTCCATTTGAATCTTAATGCAATAATTGCCGACAATTAATTCTGTTTTATTCTACATATTTATAATTAGGGGATTTTGAGCCATAATATGGAAATATATTTAAATTTACATGCATAATAATATGAAAAATACATGCCCCAAGGGGAGAAATTACAGTAGCCTTCCTCTTGACATGTAGCAATGCTAAGTGTTTTGCTATGATCCTTTCCTCTAAATTTTGGTAACCTGAAATCTGTAATAGATTATTATTATTATTTGGGGTTTTGAGCCTTCCCATTCCCTGGGGGAAGAGAATTCTGTTGCTGAATGCCAGGACACCCCTCCAGATGCAGATGTCTCTGAGAAGAGTGCTCTGCTGGATATGCTTTCCATGTGTTTCTGCCTAAGCTGGGAGGAAACAGAGGATTGAACTATAGATGGGAAAATGTACTTCACCGAGTTCCAGCACCTCTGAAATTCAAACTTTTGGAATATCAAACAGGCAGTGGTGTTGGTGTTCTTCAAGCTTGTTTACTCTTGACAAAAATGGAACTTCTGGTCTTGAGGGGAAAAAAAAATGTCTTTGGGTTTTAAAGGCCTCCAAAAGCTTCTTGAGACATTAAGTACCTCTTACATAAAATACACAGTAATGATTTAAGACCTGGGCAATTGGAAATGCACGGATTAAATGACACATAGGTTTCAAATCGAAAGAAAAATGCACTTAGCAAAACTGCATTTGGAATTTATTTCTTAAATATGGTTGGAAACATTAAGCAAACTCAAAATGAGGTGGCACATGCATCCTCATTTTGACTTAAAGATCTACTTTAAATAACACAACAGATGTAGTCATCAGCATTTATTCCAGCAGGGACATTGTGAATGGTGAGAAAGACACAGTAAGACTTGGGTAATAATAAGAACTACTGTCATTGTTATCCCTTAATCCTTCATACTGTCAAAGCAGAACCAAGAGTACAAGAGAAATATTCTGGCAGGATCTGACTCCCCCCCCCCACTTTTGTCTCAATTCAGTTAGGATATGTCCACCAGGAAATATTTCCTTAAATTAGTCATCAGAAAACAAGTGTAGCTGTTTTCATTCCATGGCAGGCAGGAAAAATAAAAAGCCACCTGTGGACTTTAGTCTAAAAACACCCTTGACAACACAAACAGGTGCTGGCTTATGTAATGGCTAAGGAAAGCAGAGGGGGCCGGAATCGTGAATCATGGGTGGGCCCTTGCAGAAGAAAATTGAGCTTAATTGCTGCATTTTGAGGGAATGGCCGACTGAGAATCATCAGGGTCACATGACAGTTTGGCAAAAATATTTCCTTTGCCAGTTTTGTGGCACATAAAATAAATTACTGTTGCAACACACATTCAGTTGAGGCTGAAGGTGGGGCGAGGCAGATCTTCATGTTGTAAAGTTTAAGAATACTTCCTACACTCTCATCAAGTCTGGAACATAGATGGTGATTAGCAAAAAAAAAAAAAAAAAAAAAAAAAAAAATTAATAATTGAGTATTGCCTGTGCAAGCTGTGTTAAGAGATCTGATTTTGAATTCCAGTTCTACCACTTACAGACTGTATGATTTAACTTTCCTGGATCCCAATTTCTCATCTGCATAACAGGGATAAAAAGATTTTGAAGCAACATTGTAAGGATTAAAAACTATGTTGTATAAAGTCCCAATGCTTTATATGTACATCAGTAGATTACTGCTTTCATCTCCTTCCTTCCCTATGTCCTCCTTTGGTCATGTTCACGTTCATTATCATAATTTACTGCCTGCACTAGACTCTATATTCAGTGAGTTAAATAGGAATGGTCCTTGGGCTTTGAGAGTTAACAATTAACATCATGATACTGATGTGTCTAAACAGAAAGAGAATATGGATAATTTAAGAAACTCTGAATTAGTATATAAAATTAAATTAAGCTTATATTAATAATAGCTGTCAGTGGTGTTGGTGTTCTTCAATGTTCATATTGCATAAGAGGCCTAGGAATAACTTGTTGGGACAGAGAATATTTTCTCATGCTTTTGATGCATTGTGTAGCTAAATATCCAACTGCCTGAATGTATGTTAATTGCAATTTTGATGGGAATACATATAAAAGTGGCATCAATGCCACCACATGAATGCATGGTCTGTTACTACTACCACTTGAGCTAAAAATAAAAACTTTAAAATATAAACCTTTTATCTTATATAATTTAAGGCTTAAACCCTGAGTATACACAAACTGAAATGGCAAGAAGTTTGCTTTGATTAATATGGCAGCAATGTTACCTTAAATAATGATAAGTGTTATCAGAGTTGTATCAAAAGTATATCCCATGCCATGTATCCTTAGGACACACAAAGATATACTTTAATAATCACAGTCAAAACATCTTTTACATATTAAATTTTAAAAAAAGATCCCTAACACTTCATTAATTTCAGATGGAGTGGTAGTTTTGAGGAGAAGCTAAATTTGAGGAGTTGAATTATAAGTGTAGTGAGAGGTTAGGGAGTAGGTTAGTAGTGAAAGGAAGACCCTTTTGATTTGCTCCTGCCCAAATAAAATGTTACTTATCACTTTCAAGCTAGATTAGTTCTGACCAGTAAAGTAAAAAATGCTTCTCAAAATGATAACTTTTCTTATCCCCAGAAGGAAATGATTGGCTATACTTATCAGCAGTCCTTAATTCTACTCCAAACACATTGGTATTCTTGTTCTTTCCTAAGCATATCCTGCCTCAGGACATTTTCACATGCTGCTTACTCTGACCTGAACATTCTTTCCTAACATATGGTCATAGTAACTGTCCTAATTTCTTTCAGGCCTGTTCCCCAAATGTCACTTCTCATAGGTTCTCTCTACTTAAAGTTGAAAGCTTTTCCCACTTTGATGTTCTCTATCCCCTTTCCCTCTAAAATAAATAAATAAATAATAAATAAATAAATAAATAAAGTTGTTAAACATCACTATCTAGCCAAAACATATTTTACTTTTTGTTTTAACACCTCTCTTATTCTCCCACTACTAAAATACTAACTCTAGGAGGGCTAAATAGTTGCCATTTTATTTTATTTTGGTACTAGAGACCAAACACGGCCTTGTTCAGGCCAGCAGTAACTCTACCACTGAGCTACACTCCTAGTCATATTTTATTTCTTAGAGATTAATTCCAGGATTTGAAGAGTGCTACACAAATAAGTGTACAGTACACATTTACTGAAGGAATTAAAGAATATTCTAAATTCTTCTTTTAGAAAAAGCTATCTATTCCTTGATTTAAAAATTCCTAACACGTATAGATAAAACCTTGTGTTCTAAGAAATAAGCATTCATCTAATCTTTTATGAAGAAGGGGAATGGTGGTTGGTGAGTATCATGAAATGACAGTTTATAACCACAAGCAGAGAGAAGCAGATCCTGGTTCTCATGTTCTTCGGTTCAAACCCCGGACATCTAGAAATAGCTTAGTATTCTTTCCTTATTGACTTATGCACAGACAGTAATGTAAATCATGTTGTTGTCTTTACCTAATGTAAAGAAAATGTAATCTGCTTACTTTTCCAAAAATTAAATATCTGTTAAGGATATCTATGTACCCAAGGATATATTAAAATTATTCTAGGTGGTGTATCTTGGTTGGAAGTTCAATGAAAGATGAAGGAAAAAGAGGATCATAAATGGAACTCAGTATAAATTGGGAGTTGGGGTGAGAAGGGAAGAGATAGAGACTGATTCTTTGACTAGTTTAACTTGTGTTTGAGTTTACAGATGCTTTAGATAAACAGGCTCCAGTAAAAACATAATGTGAACTTCATATGTAATTAAAACTTAAAAATTTTCTAGTAGCCACATTAAAAAGGGTCAAAAAGAAACAGTGAATATTAATTTTAATATTATATTTTATTCAACACAGTCTATTCAAAGCATCAGCATTTCCCCATGTAATCAATATCAAAATTATTGAGACATTTCACATCTTTATTTTGTACTAGACTTTTAAGCTGGTGTCTATGTCACACCTAAAGTACATCTTGATTCAGACTAGCTATATTTCAAATGTTCAACAGTCCCTTGAGGCTAGCAGAACCCTTACTGGGTAGTATAGTTTAAAGCAAGACTCCGGGTACCATGTCTAAGCTAACACATGTGTCAATACAAAGAACGTACCTCTGGAGCTTAAATGGGGGGCCCTGCTGAAACTGCACGGTGACCTGACTGTCAGACTCAGGATCAGAAGGAGAAGATGTTGTTTTCAACTGTATTTTTACCTCAAATTGGTAAAGCAGCTCAAGAGTTACAATTTATTTATTTATCTACATTAATTAGGCACCTGAGTTTATTATGCATATTTTCCTGGGCCACTCTGTTATAGCATGCATATCCATAAATTTTCACACATGCTAGACATCCCTTTGTTACTTTATTTATTTATTTATTGTGGTACTGGGGATTGAACCCAGGAGCACTCAACCACTGAGCCATATCCCTAGTCCCTCTCTCTCTCTATATATATATATATATTTTTTTTTTTATTTAGAGATAAGGTCTTTGTAAGTTGCTTAGGGCCTTGCTAAATTGCTGAGGCTGGTTTTGAACTCTCGATCTTCCTGCCTCAGCCTCCCGAGATGCTAGGATTACAGGCATGCACCACTGGGCTGGGCTGCTTATTGCATTTATATCCACACTCTAAAATAAATCTGAGAGTACTGAAAGGTCAACTACAGGTTCCCAGGGTTGCTGGGTATTTTAAGTTGATAATCTGTGCTATCTGCACTCTGGACAGTTATGTTTATCTGATCCTCTCACCTATTAAATAATAATATTTTATCATTGAAGACTCACAGCAAAATAAAAATATTAAATTCTCACAAAGCGTCAATTTTAGATTAGTTACTTTGAATATAGGAAAGATTGGATAGGTATCATCTGATTTTCAGTACATTCCCCAAATCAAGACTTTGTTTTGAGAAGAGAAGATGGAGAGACACACACTTTGTTTACAACCAGAGAGATGAAAAATTGTGTTCTATATGTGTAATAAGAATTGTAATGCATTCTGCTGTCATATATAAATAAAAAAAAGCATATTCTTGACTAAGTAGGAAGTTGGTTCTGGTTTCACTCTACATTGCCACATATTTAACTGACTGATCATACATTGATTTGAATAGACTATTGATTTTACTTATATGCCATTTCCCAGAATAAGATTGATATCTGCATGATCTCAGGTGAAACTTATTCAAACTCAGAAGAATGCACATGACTCAGTTTTTACATATCACACACACACATATGTGTGCACACACAGGCATGTGCACATATTCACGAAGGAACCCATGGAAGGTAATGTTGTGATCCCTAAGGATTTAATTATAAAATGAAAACTCTGCTACAACATTGAACATAAGCAAGGCATATTCCGAGAAAGCCATGTGATTGGCTGGATGATAAAAATTAATATCCCACCAAATTCTATGATTTTGTCATTTTTTAATGCAGAGTAATACTCCATTGTGTATAAATGCCACATTTTTTTTTTTTTTATCCATTCGTCTATTGAAGGGCATCTAGGTTGGTTCCACAGTCTTGCTATTGTGAATTGTGCTGCTATGAACATCGATGTAGCAGTGTCCCTGTAGCATGCTCTTTTTAGGTCTTTAGGGAATAGACCGAGAAGGGGAATAGCTGGGTCAAATGGTGGTTCCATTCCCAGCTTTCCAAGAAATCTCCATACTGCTTTCCAAATTGGCTGCACCAATTTGCAGTACCACCAACAATGTACAAGTGTACCCTTTTCCCCACAACCTCGCCAGCACTTATTGTTGTTTGACTTCATAATGGCTGCCAATCTTACTGGAGTGAGATGGTATCTTAGGGTGGTTTTGATTTGCATTTCTCTGACTGCTAGAGATGGTGAGCATTTTTTCATGTACTTATTGATTGATTGTATGTCCTCCTCTGAGAAGTGTCTATTCAAGTAGAGCAGATTATGCTAAGCGAAGCTAGCCAAGCCCTAAAAAACAAATGCCAAATGTCTTCTTTGATATAAGGAGAGTAACTAAGAACAGACTAGGGAAGAAGAGCACGAGAAGAAGACCAACATTAAACAAGGATGAGAGGTGGGAGGGAAAGGGAGAGAGAAGGGAAATTGCATGGAAATGGAAGGAGACCCTCAGGGTTATACAAAATTACATACAAGAGGAAGTGAGGGGAAAGGGAAAAACAATACAAGGGGGAGGAATGAATTACAGTAGTGGGGGTAGAGAGAGAAGAGGGGAGGAGAGGGGAGGGGAGGGGGGATAGTAGAGGATAGGAAAGGCAGCAGAATACAACAGACATGAGTATATCAATATGTAAAGCAATGAAGTGTAACTGATGTGACTCTGCAAGCTGTATACGGGGTAAAATGGGAGTTCATAACCTGCTTGAATCAAAATGTGAAATATGATATATCAAGAACTATGTAATGTTTTGAACAACCAACAATAAAAAAAATTAATATCCATTTCTAAAAGGCTTATGAAACCATGGAACTAGTTCTCAAAACCAAAGCAATATTCAGTTCCTAAAGGAAAAAGTAGAATACAAACAGAATTCCACCTTGAGAAAAAGAACACATCTTAAAATAGGATGAGTATGATGGAAATGCTGCTAAAACTGAAAAAAGAAGGAAAGAAACTGTTCCCATTCCCCTTGAAATGTTTAGTGTGTATAAAGTACTTAAATATGAACTATAAAGTAACTGACATGAAGAAATGCATAATCAAACAAGGCAACATGAGGCAGATTGCAAATTTCCCTCAATCATGTTTTCCAGCTTTAGGGAAGCAAAGGTCTAATAAACATGAACTTGAACCACAATGAACATACTCAAATCATTCTTAAAAAATAGGTATTTACAACAACAAAGTAGTATTTTAATGGCAAAGATAGATGAACTAAGCTTAGATCCATGCAATATAAAAAAGAAACAATGATTATGTAGTACAAATAATTTTGCTGTAATGTGACAGCCTAATGACTTAAGTGCCCAATATCGTCATTATGGTTCTGAACCCCATGTGCATTAGCAATAAAGCCTCAGCAAAACTTCTGTATAATTCATTTTTTGAAAGAAAATCTTGTTCTTCTTTTAAAATAGTTGTGTCTGCAAGATCTATAAGTCTGAATGAAAAAAGTTCAACTTGAATTTTGTATGATGATCTACAGGTGATCTCAAAGAAGTTTCTCAACCAATAATAGTGAGAAGAGAGATAAAAATTTTAAGCACCTGAGTGTATTTCAGTGGTTTTTTTTTAATCTGGTAAGAAATGTCTAGTTTGCTATATTGAGACATTGAGTTATTGTGCATATAATTCCCTAAAGATTATATAATTCAAGACTACTACTGTTACTTTTATGATCAATGAATTTTAATTTTCTGGAAAAGAACAAATAATTGAAAGTCTAACAAGTATGAATATGGCTATGAGTTTAACAATTTATTTTTTCAGTACTGGGGATTAAACTCAGGGACACTTGACCACTGAGCCACACCCCCTATTTTGTATTTTATTTAGAGACAGGGTCTCACTGAGCATTTTTTTTTTTATGTTGCTAGGGAGTGAACCCATGGCCTATGTGCATGCAAGGCAAGCACTCTACCAACTGAGCTATATCCCCAGCCAAGGTCTCCCTGAGTTGCTTAGCATCTCACTTTTGGGGAGTCTGGCTTTGAACTCATGATCCTCCTGCCTCAACCTCCTGAGCCACTGAGATTATAGGCATTAGCCACTGTGCCCCACACTTTAACATTTTTTTTTCAGATAAGGTAAATGAATGGTATTTTCATAGAGGCTCCATAGAATAGTGATCAAACAAAGGACTGGAAAGAAGAAACCCACTGGAATAAGTGAACATTATGACTAGGCATTATATCAAGTTTGCATATTCTCTTCCCAAGTTTCTGTATTTATTAGAAACCTTCTCTGATTCAGGCAAAGGAAGCAGTGCTTTCGAGCATAACAAGAGGAGGCGTTTTCAGGCAACAGAGCCATGTATCACAAAGCTATTTTTCTAAGAGTTGCTGAGAAACATGAGAAATTAAAGATGTTATTATCTTTTATTTTTCCCTTTAATACTTGCAAGGGAGCAGCTGTGCCCAATTCTTAGAGTAAAAGGAAAACTGTACCAATTTTTACTCATTTTTGTGTTTGGAATGAACATGTGATAGGAATCACATCTTGCCATTACTGAATCAGGAAATGTGACAATAACTATAATAGGTGTTGCTACATCAACCTGCTAAACTGGTCTTCCTCACTCAAAAGGAGTTTTGTAGGGTGGCATCAACCAACTGGCTTTACAGAGTGAGTTTTACAAAGAAAATTCTTGGATCTCTAAAAATTATTGAGAACACACAAGCCCCTCAAAGGGCTTTCACAGATGAAAATCACTTACATTTGAAAATGTGTTCACAGAGAGGATGAAATTACCCAGAGCACAGCTCTCCTCAGTCACCTGCTTTGCACCTGAACATTCTTGATTTATGAATATTGGATTAGGAGATGGGAACTTGAAGAACTAAACCAGAAGACAAAGCCCATCAGGTAAAATACTCTTTTCCACTAATACTCAAAACACATTCTATGAATACTTGGACAAATGCATATGCTGAATTTATACAACGACTCTTTTTCCTCATGAGCAGAAATTGAATAAAAAAGAAAAGAAAATTCAACCCAAGCTGTCTTTTCCATGAGTCTTGGGAAATTGCATAGTTTTGAAAAAAAAATTGGCTTGATTTTTACAATTTTTTAAAAAATGGATATGGAAAGAATAAGATTGTGCCCATAAAAGCCAATTGTTTCCAAACCACTTTGTATTGTTTGGCCCAAATAATTTATCCTCCTATATGGAAGTAGGGAACCATGACAGACTGAAAATACAATAGCCAATCAAAATACAAGTTGTCTTCTAGAATAGCTTTACCATTCTGGAGATATTTGCTGAGACTCAATCTCATCCCCCTTGCCAGTATGACAAAGGCAGACTACAGAAAACAACAACAACAACAACAACCACAGGAATTCAGTTTCTATATTAAATCACCACTGTTCAAGGAACTGGTTTATTGACTGATAACTCTGGAAATCTCTTACATGGATACCTAAAGAAAGACATAAAGTGCCGAAGCCTTGCCAGGAATTTTCTATCTTTTTATTTGGAAGAAAACTAGAGAAATGATGTGAATTTGAACTTGTGAAAAGCCTCCTACCTACAGGCAAGAGGAAGAAACTGAGGAAATTTAAAACATCATCTTGGCTTTCAGTTCGTTTTTATGTGCTGTCATGTGAAAAAGTATTAATTAAAATACTTATAGTTTTTGTCACTTATTAGCATTTTAAAAAGCAATTATATTTTCAAACATCTGATACATTTTACATGTAACATATCAGCATTTGGATTTTTAAAATGGAAAAGATATAAGGCATCACCTTTCTCCTGAAACGTGTAGACAGGGTTTTAATAATATTGTCAGTCATAGCCTAAAAATGTAGATATCAACAGAGCGAAGACTGTCAGTGACTACATTTACTATCTTTCAAGGGACACGCATTCTATCCTGTTTACAGGTAAGGATCACAGAAATAATCTGGAATTCAAGGACTACAGATTCTTATTACCAGCATCTTGACTTTGTTAAGATTTGTTCATCTTGTAAATGCTAAAGAATTTAGTACAACTGTGGAAGTGAGAGCCACCTGTGGGAATGAGCTTAAAATGAGAGCCATGCCCACTGCTCCTCTCTTTCTTCTGTACCCACTCTTTTTTTTCCTCCTGCTTTTTTCATTTTAGATCCTTTGGTCAGTGCTCATTAAAATGTGTTTACAATGTTCATGAGAAATCACAGAAAAGCAAAAATGGGGGAGAGTGCGAAGGGGGAAATAAAGAAGAAGAAAAGAAACCAGCAATGGGTTAAGAGAGAAGGATAGAAGAAATATATCCAGGGAATAGTGGCAGAAAGGCTTTTGATCTCAACATTTTCATGCTAAAATAATTTCACCTAAGGAATTAAGTTTCAAAAATAAAATATTATAGTAAATATTTGATTGTAAAAATGCCATCATTGCTTTATAGGAGATGAAAAAGGGTTTTCCTCCATTTTTATTGCAGCACAATTTCACAATAGCCAAGTTGTAGAGTCAGCCCAGCTGCCCGTCAACAGATGAATGAAGAAAATAGAGCATATATAGGCAATAGAGTTGTATTCATTCATAAAGAAAAGTGAAACTATGGCATTTGCAGGAGAATGGCAGGCACTGGAGACAATAAGTCAGACTTAGGGAATAGTTGTTCTATGTTTTCTTTCTCATGTAAAAGCTAGAAGAAAATAACAACAAAAACAACAAAAAGGGAGTCCATCAAATTAAAAGAGGACCAATAAGATAGAGGAAAATATTGAAGGGAAGGAGGAAGGAGGGTTGGGGGAAGAATCAATGGGTGAAATTGATAAAAATTTATGTTTTAATGTATGCACATATATGCCACAATGAAACCCATCATTCTGTATAATAAATATGTACCAATTAAAAAAATTCTGTATCTTATGTAAATTATGCAGGGATATTATTATTACATGTGGATCTGGATTACCAGTTCTATTATTATATAGGCTTTTCCAATAATATTGGGTGATCTTCTCGTCAAATAAATTTTAATATTAATTGAACTATATGAAAGATCAGTATTATGGATTTTCTAGAATATATTCAGTACAATCACTGAAGTAGAAATAAATTCATGAAAATAGAAAAAAATGAAAAATGAATTTGTTTTATTTTTCTTGCAAAATAAAACAAATTTTTCCAATAAACATTTTTAATTTGACATAGAAATGCAAAGAATGGCAGTAGAAGTTTGATATCATAACTACTTAAAATAAAGGAAACAAATAAGAAAGGAAACTCGTGAGTGTTCAGCTTATAATAAAAATCTTTGGAAATGCCATTATCCTCCAACACAAACTTTTTGAGATGTTTTGACTATCAGCAAGTAAAGAGGCAGAACTAGGCTTGATTACATCATTCCACTGGAACAGAAGTTGTCTTGACTAGAAATTGTCATAGAAATTTGTCATTTATATTTAGAAATATAAATAACTTGTCTGGCAAGACTAAGCATAGTTTTCCAAATTTTCATGAAATATACAGAGGGGTGGTTTATTAATTTGTTTATGCTTTTTAAGTCAGTGTTTGCCATATTAATAAAAATTCTTTTTAGGTTATGTTGTTCTATGTCTTTAGTTGCTAATGCAATTTGTTCTGCTTACTCAAGTTAAGACATCCATTTTCTACAGAATTATTACATTTCAGTCTGTTCTTTATTTCCATCAAATTATATCTCCTTACTAAGTCACTACTAAAATAAACAAAATTGAATAAATGAATTGTCATTGACCTTGATTCTCTTAATATCAATTTAATAAATTAAATAGATTAACTTATTTCTTATAGGAACACAGCCTGTTTTCCCAATATTGTAGAAGTTTTAGCCAGGCTGGCCTTGACTGTCATCATGCCTACCAAGTCAAAGTTAAATGAGTGGTCTCAATTAAAATATAATTAAGTTTATAGGCATTCCTGCTATTGTAGATCACTTTATAACCTTTTTTTTTTTTTTTTTTTGGAAAAGGTGTGAGACTTTTCCCCTTGTAGTTGCCTTCAGAAATAGAATGACATGTGTGCGTCTGATAGGCTTGCCTTTCATGAATGAGCTGGGTACTAGGGGAGTCAATATCAGTTCAATTTTAGCTCAGCCTGGTGACAGCTGTGTGACACTGGGACAGTGAATGTTCTGTTCCTGTGATGAGTTTTTTTTTTCTCTTTTTTTTTTCTTTATTGGTTGTTCAAAACATTACATAGCTCTTGACATATCATATTTCATACTTTGGATTCAAGTGGGTTATGAACTCCCATTTTTACAGATTGCAGAATCACATCGGTTACACATCCACTTTGTTACATAATGCCATATTAGTAACTGTTGTATTCTTATACCTTTCCAATCCTCTACCATCCCCCCTCCTCTCCCCTCCCATCTTCTCTCTCTATCCCATCTGCTGTAATTTAATTCTCTCCCTTTTTTCCCCTTTCCCCTCACAACCTCTTATTTGTAATTTTGTATAACAATGAGGGTTTCCTTCCATTTCCATGCAATTTCCCTTTATCTCCCTTTCCCTCCCACCTCATTTCTCTGTTCAATGTTAATCTTTTCCTCCTGCTCTTCCTGTGATGGGTTTTTAATGTGTCAATGTTGGTAGGTTAAACTACAGACTTTAGTCACTAGATCATACTAATCTATGTGGCACTGAGAAGTGATTTTTAGAGAACATTACCAGTCAACTTTAACTTAATCAGAAGGGATTAGATTATGGTAGGACAGGTAAGCACTTTACAAAGGACTTAGACCTCCTTGAGCAGAGAGACCCTAAAGAGCTCCTGCCTGGGGAGTTTCAGCCTGCTCTGTACATTTTCTTTCTGCCTGTGTATATCTAGTTTCAGCCCAGGTGTATGAGATTCCAACCTGTTGGTGGTTGGTGGTCTCACTTTCTGACTGCTTATCCTATATACTTCAGGTTTACAATTGTATAAACCAAGCCTTTTTTATTTATCATATATCTGTCCATCCACCTGCTGATTTTCCTGCTAGTGGTAGCACTGCTTATCTATTGAACTCTAACTGAAACAGTACAATTTTGGTCTAAATTTCTCATCAGTAAAAGTAGAAGGTTGGTGGACGGGGTTGTGGCTCAGTGGTAGAGTGCTTGCCTCATATGTGTGAGGCACTGAGTTTGATTCTCAGCACCACATACAAATAAGTGAATAAAATAAAGGTCTATCAACAACCTTTTATATATAAAGAAAAAAAAAAGTAGAAGGTTGGCTATGTGTAGTCTTGTTTACTTTTAGCCTTCACAGCACATGATTCTGGCTTTAGGGTCAGCAGTTTCTTACATGTGGGGCATTTTTGAAAAGGAAGCTCATCTATTTTGTACATTATTATATTACATAAAATGTGGAATGAATGAATGGATGAACTCTGTAAGTATCTACTGGGAATGTGAGGTGTATGGACATTCTGTGAGGCTTTGTGTTTTTCAGTATCAAGCCTTTGCAGGAGATTTAGTGACCAGGAACAACTCTCTACAGCCATCCCTGTCCCTGAGTTAAAAACTTGTAAGCTGTCATTTTTGTAAAGGCAAACTTCCACCATGAAAATAGGACAAAATTTAAGAGACAATTGAACAAACAATATTCTCCTGGCAGGTTATAAATGACCTGTTACTTCTAGCTGACAACCAACTTTACATATCACAAGAGCCTGCTGGTAAGTCCATTTTCATGGTGAACCTCCAGTCCTGTAGGAGTTGGTGTTAATAACTAATTGTTAATATCCTGTGCAGTAAAGGACAATTCAAAGAGGAATTATATTTATAGACAATTTCAGAAGCAGGGTTAACTAGTATCTTCAGTTTGGCAAATAACTGACTTTTTCTTCACTGATGCCAGTTTAAGTCATGCTAAAAAAAAATGAACACCAACAGTTACTTTCTGTTAGCTTCAGAACTTTCTTTTTTTCTGATCAATACTGATTTTCTTATCCTTATAGATTGATTCTATTTCTTTAGTTTTCTTTCTTTTAATATCAGGGATTTTTTTTCTCTAATAGTAGCAAAACTAAAGGCATCTTTGTATTTTTCTTATAAAATAAATTTAGTCAAAATGAAGAAATAATACATTTCAGTGTTTCCTGTGGTTACCTCTAAGTTCAGGGAAATGAAGATTCCACATCACATACTCTCTAGGTCATTGTATGCCCAAAATGAAAGAATAGACATGGTTTAAGCCACATCTGAAGAATATGCCTCATGTCTTTCCTCAAATAAAAGCAGGAAGGCAGCAGGGCTGCAGTCCTCAGAGCTGGTGTAAGTGGGTAGTGTGTTCTGCATGTCTGTTTCCCTCTGCTAGGAGGACACAAGTGCCCTCAGAGCTGCCAGCTCTTCACCCCAACACATAGGGCCCTTTTTCTGAATTGTAATGGTGCTCTGCCTCATTTTCCTAAGTTTTTTTCCTAAAAGGGTCCTTTCAGCCCTTGTCTCACCTTCTTATTGTATTTTTGTTGAAGAGAACAGGAATCAAAGAGATTTGTAGTTTTAAAAAGGATCAAAGTTTAGGTAAAATCTTCCTAGCAAATTATATTACTTCTTATATAAAATCTAAGAGGAACAAAATGACATTAAAGTGAACAATAAACCTAATGAGATTACCACATCAAGCAATAAAGTAGAATTTACACTTCATATCTGAGGTCTCCTGGGTATAGAATAAAGATTCTATATTAATATTATTCAGATATTTTGTCTTCTAAATCTTTGCATTTCAGCTCTCTGATAAGAAAGTATTTTTAGTCTCTGATATCTATATTTCCTAGACATGTCATTCACACTTTGATGAATGCCAAAGTAAAATAGAATAAATAAAACTAGTAGTAAAAAAATAGATATGGCTGGTGAAATTTGGTGAAAAAAACTGGGATTAGCAGGCCTGAGTTTGAATTTTAGTAGAGAAAAGTCAAGCACACATAAGCAAAACATAAGAACTTTGTGAAATGTATTTCCCATAATGATATTGTGCATCTATTGCAATAATGTCATATTTTTTATAGTTTTTCTGATTTTAGGAATAAATATATGGAAACTTTAGAAGATAAGTAACTGAGAACAAAACAATAAAATAAATAAATGATAATTGTATCAGATTTGATCATGTTGCTGTTGCTCTATTTTGGTATATTTTTCTATTACTTAATTTATACATATTCAATGAATCCTTACCTGTGTAGGGATAAATTTCTGATCAAGAATATCAGAAAGAATCTTTCTTTTTCATGACTACATAATATGCCATTCTATGATTCACCATAATTTTTAAAAATAAATGTCTTCTCTGATTATTTCAAATTATTGGCTATGATAAAAACACTTTAGTTTGTTACTAGTTTTATATGATTTTCTAGAATTGAAAAAGTTTGAAGAATACAAATTTTTTAAGGCTGTCAGTTCACATTTCCAAATAGCTTCATAAAAAGGTTATGTTTACAGCAGAGATGAAATATTTTTATATGTATGTGTGTGTGTATATGTACACATATCTGCACATACATACTTTCTTATTTTTATGATTATAATGTAATCACATATAACTCTTGATTAGATTTATGGAAAAAGTACTGTTATATCCTTTTAAATTTTATTTCCAAATGATACATATGAAATGTATGACTAAGATGCTATCCTATCATTATTACTTATGATTATGATATTATATTATCTTTATGGTTAGCAATATTACCTGGAGGCATGGAGAAACAAGGCAAAAAAAATCTTTTATTTAATCAGATGTATGATTTTGGAATTTCACACATGTGCTTGTACCTGGACCCTTTGATTGGGATTGGATATTGGGAGGGCCCATCTTTGCAAACTTGGGATTTTCCCCAACAATTAGCAAACAGCACTACACTTCATTAAGGACATCTTCTCATTTCCTGTACCCTGTTGTACGCTCTGAGGATCTGTTCAATGTGACCTTCTGGAAGTTCTCAAGTTCCAATCTGATATCCTTTGTTAAGGCAGGAAACAGTCTTTGAAAAGCATTCTCCTTCTTGGCTGACCCAGGCTTCTAGCAACCTTAAAAACCATCAAGTTGTTACATAAAAAGTAAAAATGATGCCTCCAAGTATTGAAGCCGTAGTTTCAGCATGCCTTTCAGAGCATTAGCTCACTGAGGCTAAAAAAATGAGAAAATGTTAGTACAGGGTACTCAACAGCTGAATTTAAGAGGTCAGGGGACCCTGAACATCCTGACTGGTTTACCATTGCTTACATACATTTTCTCAAACTGATTACAGACCAAGAATTTCAAACATTATTACAAAAAAGAAAAAAATAATAAAGACTATTTGGCCCAATTTAGTTGCTGTGAGATGCCAAAGGAACTGAGTCATGGCTTCAAAGCAAGGAGTAGTGGGTCATCAACAAAGAAGAGGAAACATTAAGAAGAAAGGAATAAATTTCCTCCCTCTTAAACTATTTGCCCAGCTGATATCTATCTTGATGACCTTAACTGACAAAATCCAGAATTCCTAACTTCTTGATTTGAAGGTCCTATTTTTAACTGTCAAGCAGTGAAGAGCTTCAAGACTTTTCTTCCCCATGGCTTGAGATCACTGGCCCCTCAAAGGAATCTACTTTCCTTTTAATGCTGTCTGAACACATTGCAGGTAGTGCCTGAAAAGTGAATGCACAGGTCTGGCACTGTCTTTCTTAAGGAACCTCTTGGAAAGCCAGTCTGGAAACTCTGGTCCTTCCTGGGTTTCCTGCCTGTTCAGATGTCTCCCACAGTAGCTGCAGCAGTGGCCTTGTGCCCTGTGCTGCATTATGTTTTTGTTCCTTAATCACTTCTGAATTTGAAGATTTTCTCATGGATTATGTGTGCGCTTTGGAATGGTATGAAAATGAACTGTTCTTCAGAAAAGTGATATCACATATTACTAAATCTTTGTAGCTAGACCCTTTTTGAGGAAGATTTTGGAATGTAGTCAGATTTTCTGTTTTTACTTACTTTGAATATATTTTTTTTTGTCCAAACTAACTAGTTTCCAAATCATTCAGAACAAACTTTTATTCAATTTTATAGTTTAATCTCTTCTATATCTGCTTCACATCTTAAATGATAGGTAGTTATGTTTTGTTCTCTTAACTAGACTTTCCTCAGCTGTTTTTATTTCATTTTTTAAAAAGCTGTTTATTTCCCAAAGAACTACCTGTTCATTCAATATTTTTTTTCTTCTAATTGATTTTTTAAGAAATTTCATCATTACTAACTTTTGGTTTCCTTAGATTTACTTAATTAAAATATTTCTTAAGTACGGATTTATTTTTTTTACTTCATTTTTTTCATACTAAAAATATTTCATGCAATGCATTTGCCTCTGAATATTTCTTTGGTTGCATGTATTAAATTTGCATTTATAGGATTTCTACCAAGAGAAAACCAATTGAAGAGAATCTTATTTTGAAAAATAAGTTACTAGAAGTATTCTGTTTCAGTTTTTGTTGTCTTTAAGTTGTATTC